>NC_064639.1:986154370-986458970 GCF_023864345.2 Schistocerca serialis cubense | reverse complement strand
GCCAGCCAGTGTGGCCGAGCGGTTCTAGGCGCTTCAGTCTGGAACCTCGTGACCGCTACAGTCGCAGATTCGAATCCTGCCTCGGGCATGGATGTGTGTGATGTCCTTAGGTTAGTTAGGTTTAAGTAGATCTAAGTTCTAGGGGACTGATGACCACAGATGTTAAGTCCCATAGTGCTCAGAGCCGTTTGAACCATTTGAACCATCAACTTTGACTCGTTGCTTCCTTCCTCTCCCGTCATTCCTCCTATGTCACTATCCACAACACTAACTCCTGTACTTTCTATACCACCACCGTCATGCCCCTGCTCCATCCTTGCCCCTCCCCTCTATCTCCTGTATACAGCAGATATGCCCAATACTACCCCACCTATTCACCTCCTACACTTTGCTGATGACACCACCTTCCTAGCCCTTTATCCTACCCTTCAACGGTTCCAACGTACCCTACAAACCCACCTCGACGAGTTCACCACCTGGTGCAACCCGTGGCTCCTTTGCATCAACCCTTCCAAGACCCAGGCAATCATCATAGGTCCTACCACCTACTGCTTCCAGCTCCACAATTTTCACCTCACCTTTTATGGTCGTCCTATTCATCTCACTCCTAACCTGAAATACCTAGGTCTCACCCTCGACTGTCACCTCACCTCGACTCCAAGTCTCCTTACGATCCAGCACAAAGCCCACAATAGACTCCACCTCCTGAAACTCCTGTCCAGCCAGGCATGGGCACTGACCCTTCCACCATCCTTCATACCAACAAATCCTTGATCTGCCCTATCCTTTGTTCTGCGATTGTTGCCTGGATTTCTGCCCCACTTAGATTCTATAAAGATCCCCAAATCTTGAACGCCATGCACTTCACCTCACCTTCTGTATTGCCTCCCATCTCCCACACGGATCCTCTATGGCCTCATCCCCTTCCCACATCATCTCCTTTTCCTCAAACACAGTCACACCCTGTATATCATCCACTGACTCGATCCCTGTGCCCCCTGCTGTCTTCTCTCCCCCACACCCAGCCCATGGCCATGTATTTACCATGGTATTCCGCCCTCTCTCCATCTCCACACTCTTCACCTCCTTTCCCAATGCAACTTCCAGCACCTGCCCCTCTCGGACGATGAGCATCATCCTGATACCTACCCCTCCTAACACCTCTTCCCCCCTCCTCAGGGATCCCTCTTCCCTCCTTTCTCGCCCCTGGTGGTTTTATCCTCCCTTCTACCCACCCCCTCCATTTCTAGTGCATTTCTTCCACATCTGTGCACTCCCTCCTGACTTGCCTTCCCCCTCCCCCTCCCTCTCCCTCACTGCCCGTCTCTTGCCCTTTGGTATGCCCCTGCCCCCCTTTCTTTTCCTCCCACCCTCTCCAGCCACCCTCCCCCGCTGCCCCCTCCTGTTCCCTCTTTTTCCTCCTTTCAAGCCTCCCTTTCCTCAGGAGATCCCTCCCAACAGTTCTTACTCTTCATTGTGTGTGCTCTGTCTCGTGCAGTGGTTTTAAAGTGTCGAAGTTCTGGTGTGTTTTAATACTGTGGCCAACTTTTAACCTGTGCATATGACTTCAGTATATTTTAAGTGCTCCACGAATCGCCAACTGTCCCACATTAAGGTCTCCTTGTAAGTGTATATTTCAACCCCCACTTTCTCCCCTTACTATGTTATGACCCCCTTTTCATCATATATGCATTGTTTTCATCTTTTTATTAAATGTATCACTCGGCTGAGGAGGACCAGATTGTGCCACAGCCATCCGTCCCCTGTCCATACGTGGCAGGGGAATGAAATCACAATAAAGAAAGAAATAAGAAGGTAGAAAATAAAAATCCAGTTAGAAGATAAAGGAATGAATAAGGTAGCATCACATTCAAGATAAAGAATTATCGCTATGTTAGTATAATGGGTATCATAATAAAACTGGTTTCTGCTAAGCAATTGATCATTCAATTTCTCTGCACTGGAGCGCTTAAGAATTTCCTTTTCCTTTGAAGGATTTAGCTTCCTCCCTTTTCGGACGGTGTGGGGTACATGTAAATTCTTCAACGTCCGGGGCCAGTGGCCACTAGACTTTAGGTGCTCAGCAGACGCTGAGTACTGTTTAATCTGTCTTTCCTGTTACGTAAATGTTCACTAAATATTTTACGACATTTCCTGGTACACACATGAAGCTTCATAGTCGACACACTCAATTCTACAGGGTGTTACAAAAAGGTACGGCCAAACTTTCAGGAAACATACCTCACACACAAATAAAGAAAAGATGTTATGTGGACATGTGTCCGGAAACGCTTAATTTCCATGTTAGAGCTCATTTTAGTTTCGTCCATGATTTCATACGGGATACTCTACCTGTGCTGCTAGAACATGTGCCTTTACAAGTACGACACAACATGTGGTTCATGCACGCTGGAGCTCCTGTACATTTCAGTCGAAGTGTTCATACGCTTCTCAACAACAGATTCGGTGAACGATGGATTGGTAGAGGAGGACCAATTCCATGGCCTCCACGCTCTCCTGACCTCAACCCTCTTGACTTTCATTTATGGGGGCATTTGAAAGCTCTTGTTCACGCAACCCCGGTACCAAATGTAGAGACTCTTCGTGCTCGTATTGTGGACGGCTGTGATGCAATACGCCATTCTCCAGGGCTGCATCAGCGCGTCAGGGATTCCATGCTACGGAGGGTGGATGCATGTATCCTCGCTAAAGGAGGACATTTTGAACATTTCCTCTAACAAAGTGTTTGAGGTCACGCTGGTACGTCCTGTTGCTGTGTGTTTCCATTCCATGATTAATGTGATTTGAAGAGAAGTAATAAAATGAGCTCTAACATGGAAAGTAAGCGTTTCCGGACACATGTCCACATAACATATTTCCTTTCTTTGTGTGTGAGGAATGTTTCCTGAAAGTTTGGCCGTACCTTTTTGTAACACCCTGTATAAATCCTGAGTTAGCGTATTAGTCTTTTGTAGATAGTTCATTATGAATGTACAGTTGCTGGACTTTATTTGTCGATGAAAAGGCGAAGTACAAACCGCATTTTCTAAACAGCCTAGCGAGGTCATACGATAGAGCTCCCACGAAATGAATTTTGACAAATCTAATATTAGCGGACAACAGACCCAGTGGAAATTTAGATTCATCAGGATTGGTTAATTTCTTTCATCAGACGGTTTTTAGATGACAATGCCATCATCAGAATTTGAACAGTCTATCATCGTCAAAGAGGAAACAGTACTGTTGAATAACATTGCAAAAGCTACTATATACGGAGAGTAAGGTGTAAACATAAAGTAAATGTCGTCCTTGACAATGCGATGGTACCGTCATTCAAAATGTTAAAAGGTAAATAAATATAATGATAACAAAACAAGTAACTAAAGCTAAACATAACAATCGGTGTAATTCGCGCTTTCAGAAAATGCAGTATGGCTTAGACCCAACTAGGTAACACATATTGCTTCGAGATCACACACTCAGTTTGTAATCATGTGAAACAACGGACAAAAAACTTTTCTCGTCTTCCATTGGCTGTCCACAGTACAGCACGCGTTGCCATTCTTGGTCTTTAATTCGTTAGAATTGGGAAACAGCCTAACACCAAGGCGTGGCGTGAGTTAGACGATATCTGTGGTGGAAGTTCGAACAGTGAGGTCGCTACTCTAAGCAGGAGTGTGCACAGAGACAGTCATATAAACAGCGCGACAGTGCGCTTTTATTCAAAATGGTCTTTGTATAAGTATTCCATTGTGATTGTGAGAAAGCGTAGTGGCGCATATTGCACCATGGCTATAAGTATATTTGCCACTTCTGGAAAATACGGAATCTTGTTGTGGAGTCACAGAATCATGTATCCTCATTACAGTTAGGGCGTGTTTGACCAGCGAGCCTACGACTGTGTGAAATCTGCTGCCAGAGAGAGACAACAACACAAGACGCAAGATTAGTGGACACAAGTCAGGCGACATGTCCCTGAAGTGCACACGCCCAGCAGCAACGCACAATGAAAAGTGAGGCTGTCACAACTCTCCCACATCATCAGTTTTTGGAAGGAATTTCGAATGGAGATGTTGTAAGGAACTGCGCCCAACAGGACGATGGTTGTATATGCAGGGCGGTCCATTGATAGTGACCGGGCCAAATATCTCACGAAATAAGCGTCAAACGAAAAAACTACAAACAACGAAACTTGGCTAGCTTGAAAGGGGAAACCAGATGGTGCTATGGTTGTCCAGCTAGTTGGCGCTGCCATAGGTCAAACGGATAGTCGCAAACATATGGCTCACAATTTTAGACGAACAGTTGGTAACAAGTAGGTTTTTTAAATTAAAATACAGAACGTAGGTATGTTTGAACATTTTATTTCGGTTGTTCAAATGTCATACATGTACCTTTGTGAACTTATTATTTCTGAGAACGCATGCTGTTACAGCGTGATTACCTGTAAATACCACATTAGTGCAATAAATGCTCAAAATGATGTCCGTCAACCTCAATGCATCTGGTAATATGTGTAACGACATTCCTCTCAACTGCGAGTAGTTCGCCTTCCGTTATGTTCGCACATGCATTGACAATGCGCTGACGCATGTTGTCAGGCGTTGTCGGTGGATCACGATGGCAAATATCCTTCAACTTTCCCCACAGAAAGAAATCCGGGGACATCAGATCTAGTGAACGTGTGGGCCATGGTATGGTGCTTTGACGACCAATCCACCTGTCATGAAATATGCTATTCAATACCGCTTCAACCGCCCGCGAGCTACGTGCCGGACAGCCATCAAGTTGGAAGTACATCACCATTCTGTCATGCAGTGAAACATTATGTAGGAAATCAGCATACATTGCACCATTTAGATTGCCATCGATAAAATGGGGGCCAATTATCCTTCCTCCCATAACACCGCACCGTACATTAACCCGCCAAGGTCGCTGATGTTCCACTTGTCGCAGCCATCGTGGATTTTCCATTGGCCAATAGTGCATATTTTGCCGGTTTACGTTACGGCTGTTGGTGGCTGACGCTTCGTCGCTAAATAGAACGCGTGCAAAAAATCTGTCATCGTCCCGTAATTTCTCTTGTGCCCAGTGGCAGACCTGTACACGACGTTCAAGGTCGTCGCCATGCAATTCCTGGTGCATAGAAATATGGTACGGGTGTAATCGATGTTGATGTAGCATTCTCAACACCGACGGTTTTGAGATTCCCGATTCTCGATCAATTTGTCTGCTACTGATGTGCAGATTAGCCGCGACAGCAGCTAAAACACCTACTTGGGCACCATCATTTGTTGCAGGTCGTGGTTGACGTTCCACATGTGGCTGAACACTTCCTGTTTCCTTAAATAACGTAACTATCCGGCGAACGGTCCGGACACTTCGATGATGTCGTCATACATATCTCACGCCCGTTGGGCATTTTGATCACAATAGCCATACATCAACACGATATCGACCTTTTCCGCAATTGGTAAACGGTCCATTTTAAAACCATTTTAAAACGGGAAATGTATCACGAAGCAAATACCGTCCGCACTGCAGAATGTTACGTCTTACCACATACTTATACGTTTGTGACTATTACAGCGCCATCAATCACAAAGCGACAAAAGTGGTCCAACTGTAGCATTCATATTTCTTTACGTACTACACGAATATGTAATAAAAACGGGGGTTCCTATTTAAATAAACGCAGTTGATAACCGTTTAACCGATGGCAGCGCCATCTAGCGGGCTAACCATAGCACCACCTGGTTTCCCCCTTCAAGCTAGACGAGTTTCGTTCTTTGTAGTTTTTTCGTTTGATGCTTATTTCGTGAGATATTTGGCCCAGTAACTATCAATTGACCTCCCTGTATAATAAAAAAGGCTGATGGTTTTTCATTTGGCATTTTTCGCTGGAACCATAAGCTTTTTTACACTGTCATCGAAATATTTCATTGCAGTGGTTCCACCATCTGTCTCACAATAAATCAGAATTTTTGTAACTGTACATAGAAGAAAGCATGAAATAGAGAGCTTCATAACGTCTGAGAAGTGCTTCGTAGTGAGCAGAGGAATACGCCAAGTAATTAGCCTTATAGGCGTCCAAAATAATATAAAGCACACATAAGTGAATCTGACTTCGATTGATGTGACTACAATATGCCAGGGTTGATTATCACTTAACTTTTAAGTTAGATGGTATCGGGAAACTACAGAAACGCGGTCAGTTTGCAAGGGTGCAGGGCAAACACATGAAGGTAGACCTAGCAACAATCGGCATTGTAGTTGTAAACTGTCGTAACTGCGGTGGAAAAGAAACAGAGCTCCAAGCGCTAATAAAAAGCACTGAAGCTCAAATCGTTATAGATAAGGAAAGCTGGTTAAAGCCAGACATGGGTTCAGCCAAATTTATTTACAAAGGATCTAACCGTGTTCAGCAGGGATAGATTAGACACACTTCGAATCGGCAAAATGTCGCTCACACGAAAAAATCACATTTATCTAAAGGCAGTGAATTCAACTAAATACTTGGGGATTACAAACAAAAAAACTTGAAATGGAACGATCACATAGGTAATGTTGTAAGGAAAGCAAACCAAAAACGGTGATATATTGATGGAACACTTAGAAAATGCAACAGGTCTGCTAAAGAGACTGCTTGCACTACACTTGTCCCCTTACTTCTGGAGCGGTCCCGTGTGGGACCCGTAGCAGTTATGGTTGACGGAGTCCAAAGAAGGGCAGCTCGTTTTGCACTGTCGCGAAATACGAGAGAGAGAGAGAGAGAGAGAGAGAGAGAGAGTGAGAGAGAGAGAGAGAGAGAGAGTGCCTCGGACACGATATGAGAATTGGGGCGGCAATCATTCAAACAAAGGCGTTTTTCCTTGCGAGAAGATCTTCTCGTGAGATTTCAGTCAGCGACTTTCTTCTCAGAGTGTGATAATGTTTTGTTAGCGATCATCTACAGAGGGAGAAATGATCATCGTAATAAAATAAGAGAAACCAGAACTCACATGGAAAGATTTAAGTGTTCATTTTTTCCGTGCGCTGTTCAAGAAGGGAGCGTTAGAGGAATACGAGGGCTATTCGGAAAGTAAGGTCCTTCCGGTAGCGAAATAGAACGAGAGTGGAACGGTAGGGAAATAGAGAGCTGCTCGGAAAGTAAGGTCCGATCGGAGACGAAATGGAAACCACTGCGAATATCAAAAATGTTTTGTTTTCAACAGCTAGCTGCATTTCCAGCTATACATGTCGCTGCTCCGACCTAGACATTTGTCGAAGCATTGTACCAACTTTACGACACCCTCGTCATAGAAGGCAGCCGCCTGTTTCCCGCCAATTCTCTGGATTACAGCTCGTTGTCTATGTCAAAATGTTGTCTTCATAGCCAGCGGTTCATGTGAGTAGAAAAGAAACTGACAGGGAGACAGTTAAGGGCTGTATTGTGGGTGATCAAACACTTACCATAGAAAACGCTGCAGAAGCATCTTCATTTCCCCTGTAGAGTGCGGCCGGGAATTGTCATGAAGAGGGAACTCGTGTTTACGTCTACATCTATATCTACATTTATACTTCGCAAGCCACCCAACGGTGTGTGGCGGAGGGCACTTTACGTGCCACTGTCATTACCTCCCTTTCCTGTTCCAGGCGCGTATGGTTCGCGGGAAGAACGACTGCCGGAAAGCCTCCGTACGCGCTCGAATCTCTGTAATTTTACATTCGTGATATCCTCGGGAGGTATAAGTAGGGGGAAGCAATATATTCGATACCTCATCCAGAAACGCACCCTCTCGAAACCTAGACAGCAAGCTACACCGCAATGCAGAGCGCCTCTCTTGCAGAGTCTGCCACTTGAGTTTGCTAAACATCTCCGTAACACTATCACGCTTACCAAATAACCCTGTGACGAAACGCACCGCTCTTCTTTGGATCTTCTCTATCCTCTCCGTCAATCCGATATGGTACGGATCCCACACTGACGAGCAATACTCAAGTATAGGTCGAACGAGTGTTTTGTAAGCCACTCCTTTGTTGATGGACTACATTTTCTAAGGACTTCCCAATAAATCTCAACCTGGTACCCGCCTTACCGACAATTAATTTTATATCATCATTCCACTTCAAATCGTTCAGTACGCATACTCCCATATTTTACAGAAGTAACTGCTACCAGTGTTTGTTCTGCTATCATATAATCATACAATAAAGGATCCTTCTTTCTATGTATTCGCAATACATTACATTTGTCTATGTTAAGGGTCAGTTGCGACTCCCTGCACCTAGTGCCTATCCGCTACAGATCTTCCTGCATTTCGCTGCAATTTTCTAACGCTGCAACTACTCTGTATACTACAGCATCATCCGCGAAAAGCCGCATGGAACTTCCGACACTATCTGCTAGGTCATTTATATATATTGTGAAAAGCAAAGGTCCCATAACACTCCCCTGTGGCACGCCAGAGATTACTTTAACGTCTGTAGACGTCTCTCCATTGAGAACAACATGCTGTGTTCTGTTTGCTAAAAACTCTTCAATCCAGCCACACAGCTGGTCTGATATTCCGTAGAATCTTACTTTGTTTATCAGGCGACAGTGCGGAACTGTATCGAATGCCTTCCGGAAGTCAAGGAAAATGGCATCTACCTATACTAATATTTTCTGGGTCTCATGAACAAATAAATCGAGTTGGGTCTCATACGATCGCTGTTTCCGGAATCCATGTTGATTCCTACAGAGTAGATTCTGGGTTTCCAGAAATGACATGATACGCGAGTAAAAAACATGTTCTAAAATTCTACAACAGATCGATGTCAGAGATATAGTCGTATAGTTTTGCGCATCTGCTCGACGACCCTTCTTGAAAACTGGAACTACCTGTGCTCTTTTCCAATCATTTGGCGGTACACGGCTGTTAGAAGGGGGGGGGGGGGGCAAGTTCTTTCGCGTACTCTGTGTAGAATCGAATTGGTATCCCGTCAGGTCCAGTGGACTTTCCTCTGTTGAGTGATTTCAGTTGCTTTTCTATACCTTGGAGACTTATTTCGATGTCGGCCATTTTTTCGTTCGTGCGAGGATTTAGAGAAGGAACTGCAGCGCGGTCTTCCTCTGTGAAACAGCTTTGAAAAAAGGTGTTTAGTATTTCAGCTTTACGCGTGTCATCCTCTGTTTCAATGCCATTATCATCCCAGAGTGTTTGGATATGCTGTTTCGGCTGTATGACATCAACCAAAATCTCTCACCGCGCCCGCGCCCTCATACCCTGGGGGAGACGCTAGTTATCTTTACGTTCTCACTGTGGGCTCAAAAATGAAAAAAAAGACGTGACGCGATCGACGGGCATGCTAGAGACATTGTCCACCAAATCTGTGCAGAGGTTCATCGAGTTTCCACTGCGGTTACCATTTCGTGTCCGATCGGACCTTACTTTCCGAATAGCCCTCGTAGCTCGAAGGTAGTTCCATAAACCCCCTTCCACGCACTTAACTGTGCATTGCAGAGTGAGGCGTGGTAAAAATTGCTGTTTGAAGCAGTCGTCCTCCGTTTCTGGTGGTGGCGCCGCTATGGCAATCGCAGCTTTGGTATCTCCCTCTCGTGGGAAAGGGGAAAGGTTGTCTGTTCACGTGCATTTAAGGGGCGCTATTAGTTCGCTAGGCGTGGAGTCTGGGCAGTTGGTCAGTCGGAGTGGGTCAGCCTCACGTCACCAGTTGCTGGTCTGTCTCTCGTTCGCATTTGTGCGGCAGTTAGTATCTGTCTGTCGTCGGAGTGCTAGTATGTCTGTCGTTTGGATCAAATTTTAAAGCCGGCCGCGGTGGCCGTGCGGTTCTGGCGCTGCAGTCCGGAACCGCGGGACTGCTACGGTCGCAGGTTCGAATCCTGCTTCGGGCATGGGTGTGTGTGATGTCCTTAGGTTGGTTAGGTTTAAGTAGTTCTAAGTTCTAGGGGACTTATGACCTAAGATGTTGAGTCCCATAGTGCTCAGAGCCATTTCAAATTTTAAAGCCAGAAAAATGAGTCCTGCCACCCAACCAGTAACACCACTCAGCTAGTGGTCGCCCGGTCGGGGCTGAGTTCCTGCATCTGAGTCTGCGTGTTAGGCCGCCAGTCTGCTCGAATGGCTCTGAGCACTATGGGACTTAACATCTTAGGTCATCAGTCCCCTAGAACTTAGAACTACTTAAACCTAACTAACCTAAGGACATCACACACATCCATGCCCGAGGCAGGATTCGAACCTGCGACCGTAGCAGTCCCGCGGTTCCGGACTGCAGCGCCTAGAACCGCACGGCCACCGCGGCCGGCTGTTTTTTCATTTACTTGTTAAATTCTATTTGTTTTCTTGGTGAGGTCACCAGCCGCTTTGTTTTGGGGTCGTCCCACCATTCTTCTCCGTTTTCCCACCGCGTTTGAATTGGGTGGTCCGTTTTTCCCTTGTGGAGTAGGGGCGGGTTATAGCAATCTGTGGTTCGGGTTGTTCAGTACTCCCCCTGTCAATCTGCCGTACGTTAATAGCTGCCTTTGTCGTGTTTGTCGGATTCGGTGTTAACGAATTTATTGCTTAAGGTGTAAAGGGCGAATTCCTGAAATATGTTTTTATCTTACCTATCATCTTGAGAGGCGGTATATGTGTAATGTTGAGCATGTTTGTACATTTTATGTAAGACTGCATTTCATGAGTTTTTATTTAAATGGTCATTTTAGTATATAAAGTTGCCACCCTTCCACCGTACGACTTTTCTGAGAAGTTAAAATCAAGTTGCACCTCCGGTGGCAAGTTAATATTTTAATTTTAGTGTTTTGTACCATTTCCATCCCTCCTACGGGGTGCCTAGTTTATGTGTTTTGTGAGTTGTTAAAATTTTTAGTTTAAAGTAATCTGGTGTGTTATAGATTTGCTCCAGTGTAGTCTTTCAGAGGTTGTTGTGAGCGGTCGTGACTACGGCCGCGTTGAAAGGGAGCGGTAAGCTTCTCAGCCCGAAGGTTCATACCATCAAAAAAAAAAAAAAAAAATGTTATTTCTGCCTCTGAATAAATTGTAACTTGATATTTAGAGGGTGCTTTCTGAATATAATTTTTAAATCTGTTTTTTTAAAAAAAGGAAAGGGTTTTTACGAGTAAAATTTCCATTTGTTGAAAGAAATTTGTTTTCATCACTTACCCATTGGCAGCTACTTCCACGCTCACATAGTGTGATTAAATGTGTTAATGTTCTTGATGAATCGCTAGTAAATAAAGTAAATTCTTTAAGAAATGGTTTGAGAGCAAATTCACGGTTCACTGAGTAATCGCGTAGATGCAGATCTAGATTCCCTGCGCAGTCTTTTCGTGTTTTGGTATGACGTAGCAGCAGCTGGTGTCTTTATGGAGATGCGACTTGAGGCCAGTCAGGCCCTCGGTGTGTGTGTGTGTGTGTGTGTGTGTGTGTGTGTGTGTGCTCGGCTGCCTGGCAGCAGGGTTCGCGCGGAATGCGCCGGAGTTGTTCTGTGCCGGGGGCGGCTCGTGAGCCACAAAGGAGGCGGCGTATGGTCGGTACGCGCCCCGCGGCGCTTCGGCGCTGGCGGCGGCTAACGGCATGCTGGCAGCTCCTTACACCTCCAGTGACGTCACACACCCCCGCCCCCGTCCCCGCACCGGTACCACTGCAAAACGTGGCACCTGTCTAATTGCAGTCTCCTCCAACTATGCGAGGGACTGGAAACGCTATTCTCGTCTGAGGTATGCCCTGCACAAACGAACCACTAACAAGGGTGCCACTAGGTTGGTTCAGAAAGTTATGTAACAAGAACTCCACGGAAAAAGTTTTATTTAGGAAATCAAAACAATACACATAGTTACTAAGATACAGTTACATACGATCATCGATAACACATTAGCCATCCCTTTAAACGGAATGCTGCTCGCTGTGGAGTACTATGGTCGGTGTAGAACTTGCATCAGGTCGTCATGTGACCTTCCAGGTCGTTTCAGTCTGAACCAAGTGGCTATAATTTAAGTGCAGTTACACGCAGAGATGAGGGTTATAATTATCTATGGCGGGATAACTTGGAAAATATTCTAATGCGTTAATGCGGAGCCGATCTACACTTGAAAAAAAATTAGTTCCGATTTTTACCACCAGGTGCAAATCTAGCGCTGTGAATGTAAAAAAAGTATAGAAATCAAGACACAGAGAAATTAAAGACATTAGCTGCCACTAGTCATTGATTTAAATTAATTGGGGAAAGTGGAAAATTTTTGCCAGAATGGGGTATGAACCCGGCTCTCCTGTTTACTAGGCTTCTGCCATATATAATTATTAAAGTGACGATGGGCAATGATCCCTTTAGTGCAGATGCACAGCGATCTCGAACTCTTACGGAATAGGCGGGAAGCCGCCAATTAGTCGGGCTAATGAGCAGGTGCATTACATCAGCGGTATGTGGTATAAGTTGAGAATTTTGGTCCGGCGGGAGAAGTACACTGCTGGCCATTAAAATTGCTACACCATGGAGATGACTCGCTACAGACGCGAAATTTAACCGACGGGAAGAAGATGCTGTGATATGCAAATGATTAGCTTTACAGAGCATTCACTCAAGATTGGCGCCGGTGGCGACACCTACAACGTGCTGGCATGAAGAAAGTTTCCAACCGATTTCTCATACACAAACAGCAGTTGACCGGCGATACTGGTGAAACGTTGCCTGGTCAAACGTTGTTGTGATGCCTCGTGTAAGCAGGAGACGAAATGCGTGCCATCACGTTTCCGACTTTGATAAATGTCGGATTGTAGCCTATCGCGATTGCGATTTATCGTATCGCGACATTGCTGCTCGCGTTGATCGAGATCCAATGATTGTTAGTAGAATAGGGAATCGGTGGATTCAGGAGGGTAATATGGAACGCCGTGCTGGATCCCAACGGCCTCGTATCACTAGCAGTCGAGATGACAAACATCTTATCCACATGGCTGTAACGGGTCGTGCAGCCACGTCTCGATCCCTGAGTCAACAGATAGGGACGTTTGCGAGACAACAACCATCTGCACGAACAGTTCGACGACGTTTGCAGCAGCATGGACTATCAGCTCTGAGACCATGGCTGCGGTTACCCTTGACGCTACGTCACAAACAGCAGCGCCTCCGGTGGTGTACTCAACGACGAACCTGGGTGCACGAAAGGCAGAACGTCATTTTTTCTGTTGAATACAGGTTCTGTTTACAGCATCATGATGTTGGTATCCGTGTTTGGCGACATCGCGGTGAACGCACATTGGAAGCGTGTATTCGTCATCGCCATCACCCGGCGTGATGGTATGGGGTGCCATTGGTTACACGTCTCGGTCACCTCTTGTTCGCATTCACGGCATTTTGAACAGTGGACGTTACATTTCAGACGTGTTACGACCCATGGCTCTACCCTGCATTCGATCCCTGCGAAACCCTACATTTCAGCAGGATAATACACGACCGCATGTTGCAGGTCCTGTACGGGCCTTTCTGGATACGGAAAGTGTTCGACTACTGCCCTGGCTAGCACATTCTCCAGATCTCTCACCAACTGAAAACGTCTGGTCAAAGATGGGCGAGCAACCGGCTCGTCGCAATGCGCCAGTCACTACTCTTGATGAACCGTGGTACCGTGTTGAAGCTGCACACGCCATCCAAGCTCTGTTTGACTCAATGCCCAGGCGTATCAAAGCCGTTATTACGGCTAGAGGTGGTGGTTCTGGGTACTGATTTCTCAGGATCTATGCACCCAAATTGCGTGAAAATGTAATCACATGTCAGTTCTAGTATGATATATTTGTCCAATGAATACCCGCATATCATCTGCATTTCTCTTGGTGTAGCAATTTTAACGGCCAGTAGTGTACTATCGTAGTCCGCGTAGTTGTGATGCCCACCTTGTCCGGATGTCGCAGTGCCTAGTTACCATACGTAATGGATTAGGAACGGGGCGTGGTCAGAAAAGGTCAAACAAGTGACAAAGGCATAATCTTCATTTTATTATTAGCCGCTGCTTACATAATCTGTTCAGTATGAGCACTGGACACGTCGACGAGTTGCCGCCGTGCAGTGCCAGATTTGCATCTTGGTGCCAAAATTGTAAATAATTTTTTCGTCATAAATCGGCTCCGCACTAACGCGTTAGCATATCTACCGAGTATCGCAGCCATAGGACAATTACAGCCCACACTGGACCTCAGTAAATAGCTGTACTTTAATTATAACCACCTGGCACAGTCAAATGACTCCACGTGAGGCATAGCACGCATAGAGGTGCTACCGTGCCCGCCCCGGGAAAGAAGCTGCCCGATTTGTTGGTGTATCGACGTGAACCGTCTTATATATCTGCAAGGAATAAAACCCTGTATAAGGACAACGGTCGCAAAAATATCCAAGCCGACAGGTACTGGAGACGAATGTGACTCCTTGTCAATGACAGTCGGTTTCAAACCTGAAAAGAATTACTGCTGTCAATGAATATAAGTCAGTCTGAATCGATTTCTGAACAAACTATTCGAAGAGAACTGAATGCAATGGACGGTTAGAGAAGGGTACCTCACAAAAGGCTATTGCTGGCAGCGGCACCTGAAGCTTCACGTCTTCAACGGTCTAAACATCACAGAAACTGGTCCAGGCGTGTAGTGTGACCCAGCGAGTCGCGATTTTGCCTCTTTCAAATAACAAAGGCGTCTTGTCCTCCGAAGTCCCATGTGGCGCTTGACCCGCAGTGTATGAAAGACAGAAGGGAGTTCTGCGACGTTTTGTGTTTTTCGCACTGTGATTGAGGATCACTTATTCAGGCTACAGTGGATGGACATGAGCAGGATGGGTTTTTTTTTTTTTTTCAACTTCATCGGTCACCAAGGACTGCCCTTTCGTCATCACGTCCGTGATAGATGTGCTGTGGACACTCCTGTCGTCCTGGATTACGTCAAACATGTTCACAGGGCTGCACGCACAATTCCTTGTTTGAAGAACACCCCTGTACCCTGGTATTGTCTCCGTCTTGCCTGATAAATCATTTGATTTTGATCTCATAGAAAATATCTGAAATTAATTGCAATTACGAATGAAACTTAGCAATCAACTTGTCCGTAATTTGGCAGTTACACCAAATGTAACAACCAAAGCTTCAGTTGGATGTAGCATACCTGTAGAACTGTCTTGCATGCCGAATTGAGTCCATTATCAAGGCTAAAGTTGTTGTTACGCAGTATTTGCGGAATGTCTGCAGAAATTGATTAATATTTTGTCTGATGTTCTTATTAGTTTTCCACGTAGTCATAATGTTTGTCGAAGCATTTGGTTCAAATGGTTCAAATGGCTCTGAGCACTATGGGACTTAACATCTGTGGTCATCAGTCCCCTAGAACTTAGAACTACTTAAACCTAACTAACCTAAGGACATCACACACATCCATGCCCGAGGCAGGATTCGAACCTGCGACCGTAGCAGTCGCGCGGTCGAAGCATTTGTTCCAACGGTAAACCCATCTGTCGAAACCAGCATAAAACAAATCAGATTCTATCTATAACAGCTACTTAACAAAGTCCACCTGAACGTCGGCGTCTGTTCTGAAGCACTGACAGGCCAGGGTACTTCTGGAGATACGAAAGTCGCCTCGTAGGACATCTGACTTCATGGAGAGTGTTCGAATACAGTACATCGGAACGCACGACCAAATTATGCGTAACCAAGTTTTATGTAGTTAAGTATTGTTATGCAACAACACTTCTCTCTTCGAAACCAATTCCGGACATTTGCTACGAATCATCTTTTGTAAACGATACGGTGTGGTACAATTTAATAAGTTATATGTTCCAAAGATCATCTGAACGATTCTTTTATCGAAATGGGGTGGAACGAGTCAATTTACAGGATATCTGTAAATGATTAGTCTCAACATTTACAAACACACTTAAAACACTTAAAAACAAGAATTCGTCAATGTACGAAAAGGAGCACCCAGCAGAAATGATTTTAAGTTGTAATTAAAACTTGCTTTGCTACATTTTATGCTATTGGGCAAATGATCGAAGATTTTTGTTGCTGGATATTGAATTACTTCCTGAGCCACTCACAGCTGACATTACTGTTTTCTCAAATTCTGATGCATTTTGTATGAAGAGTTTCATCAGCGTGTATATATATATATATATATTGTGATAGCGCAGTTAAAATGCCGAGCTCCTTGCAGAGGTACCTACATGAAGTCCGTGAGTAGACATCATATATTATTCCTACTGCTCGCTTTTGTGCAATAAATTCTTCCTTTACAAGTGATGATCGACCATGGAAAACTATTCCATAAGACTTTACTTAGCGGAAATATGCAAAATGTATCAGGGGGTTCATTTGTTTGTTTCCAAGATTAAAAATTGTACGAAGACCAAAAGTAGCTGAACTGAATTGTTTGAGAAGCTTAGTAACATGCTTCTTTCAGTTTAAGTTTTCATCAATAAATACACCTAAAATTTGGACCATTCTACTCTGTTTACTGACTCCTGTTACAGTGCTGAATCAGTTGTTGCCATGAGTGTTGGGCAGAACTGAACATAGTATGTTGTGCCATAATTTAAGGAGAGTTCATTTTCTGAGAACAACTTTATAATTTTTCGGCATACACCTTTTCTGTCGCTTTCTCTCTAATGGGATTTATTATAGTACGTATCGTCGGCAGTAAGTACCATTGCTGCTTGTTGAATGTTAAGTGGAAGGTTGACGTATACAAGGAATAGGAGTGGATCCAAAATTGAACAGTGTGGAACTCACTTTGTGATTCCTCGCCCCCCCCCCCCCCCTCCCCTCCCCTCCCGAAGCACTAAAATTTTCTATCCTTCCGACATTGTTTCAAATATTCAGCGTAACCTTTTACATTCTGATTGTTAAGTATAATTCAAACCAGCTGTTCTTAAAGCTATCAAATGCCTTGGAAATATCACAAAGAGCCAGTTCGTGATATTTTATTGTTTAAGCACTGTACTGTTTGATGACTGAATGTATAAATAGTATTTACAGTCGAACAACCCTGGTGTCCATACTGTGATATGCTAAGCAAATTGTTTCCACTTTAGTGTCGGATTACTCTTCAGTACACTGCTTTTTTTAATATTTTAGATAAAGATCTCAGTAAGGAAATTGAACGATAATTCTTTATGACTGTCTTGCCACGTTTCCTATGAGAAATTTAACAAATGCGTATTTTAACGTGTCTGGAAAATTTATGTGCTAGTGACGCACTGCATATATCACTGAGGACATTACTTATTAAGTTGGGACAACTTTTCAAAGTTCTGTTTGAAATTTCACCAATATCACCTGAGCTTTTGTTTCTCAGAATTTTTAGAATTCAGTTGATTACATACGACAGACGGCATTTACGGTTGCTTCAGGGGTGACAAACTCAACTAGAATCTCACCATCAGTGTCCCAAAAATTGTTGCTATATCGTATATACCGTTGTTTTACTCTTCTTATGGGCGGAGGTTCTGAGACGAGAGAAGTCTCCACGACACAGATGCTTTCTTCGGCTCTCAGATGTCACGTGAAGCACCCTTGTTTCGTCCTTTATGATGATACGTTGCAGAACTGGACCAGTCTGCACATGTAACCACATTAAGTGCTGGATAGATAACCCCAGTGTCTTGACTATTCTTGTGTGAGTGCTGCCGCGGTTCCCAGCGAGAACGCATCTTGCGGTAGACCAGTGTGTTGTGCGTGATATCCCCTACACTGCCGACGCAGATACTGAGCTTGTGTACAGTCTGCATCACATGAACGCTAAGGTCGGTTTGAATCAACCATCGTCAAACATGTCTGCTTTTATCAGATTCGTGGCTTCATAGCAACACTTTTTTTCTTGACACATCTTTTTTGTCCAGAGATCGCAAGCCATACCAAATTTGGCACCACGAATCGGTACCATAGTCATTAGCGAGGGCTCTTTGCAATTCCCAGCAGCCAATGGCAGGCACTCTTAGAAGACCACGCCTCCATCTCAGCACAGCAGCGCCCTCACACTGAGGTCAATATAGTGTCGAGTATGCAAGGGCTCTGCCCTAGTTTGTGACCTCATCTGAAGGAATCGCCGTCATAGTGTAGGACCAACGAGTTGTCGAAGTTTCTGATGAACTTATACTTTAGAAAATGATGAACATTGTACCACAAGAAAACAGCCTGTTAATTAGCGCATCAAGTGATGCTTTGCTAGCCCATGACAGTTGTACATTATCCAGTGCTCTTACGGCAAAGAAGTGTGTCAGAGTAAATATTTTATTAATTAATATAATTAAGTGAGCTAATATTTCATGTGTTCTACCCTGAGGTGATAATAGGTATGGGATAGTGAGATGGCGGTAGTATCGTGTACACAAAGTGTAGAAGAGCAGCACATTGATGAAGCTGGTATTCGCACTCAGGTGATGCATGTGAAAAGGTTTCCGGCGTCATTATGGCCGCAAGAAGGGAATTCACATACTTTGAATGCGGAACGGCAGCTAGACGCATGGGTCATTCCGTTTAGGGAATCGTTAGGTAGATCAGTATTCCGAAAGCCACAGTGGCGAGTGTGTACTGAGAATATCAAATTTCAGGCATTACCTCCCACCACGGAAAATGCAGTGGCCGACTGCCTTCGCTTAACGACCGAGAGCAGCGGCGTTTGCGTAGAGTTGTCAGAGAAAACTGACGCACAACACTGCGTGAAAAACAGCAGAAATCAGTGTGGGACTTACGACGAGCATATCCGTTAGGATGCAACAGACGACCGACTCGAGTGCCTTAACTAACAGCACGACATCGTCTGCAGCGCCTCTCCTGGGTTCGTGACTGTCGGTTGGACTCTAGACGACTGGAAAACGGTGGTCTGGTCAGATGAGTCCCTTTTTCCGTTGGTAAGAGATGATGGCAGAACAGGGGAAGCCATGGACCCAACTTGTCAACAAGGCACTGTGCAAGCTGGTGGTGGCTCCATAATAGAGTGGGCTGTATTTACTTGGAATTGACTGGGTCCTCTAATACTGAACTGATCATTGACTGGAAATGGTTATGTTCGGCTACTTGGAGACCATTTCGAACCATTCATCGACTTCATGATCCCAAACAATTTTCAGTGATGACAATGCGCCAAGACACTAGGCCACAGTTGTTCGCGAATCGTTTGAAGAACGTTCTGAAAAATTCGAGCGAATGATCTGGCCATCAAGATCGTCCAACATAAATCCCACCGAACATTTATGGCACATAATCGAAAGGTCAATTTGTACACAAACTCCTGCATCTGTACACTTTTGCAGTTATGATCGGGTATAGAGGCAGCATGGCTCAACATTTCAGCGGGGAACTTTAAACGACCTTTTCAAGTCCATGACACGTCGATATGCTGCACTACGCCGCGCAAAAGTAGGTCCGACGCGATGTTGGGAGGTATCCCATGACTTCTGACACCTCAGTGCAGTTTGATGAGCCTTGTTCCAGAGTAGTCAAAGGACCCACATTATGACCGGTCGAAGGTAGTTTCGTCTGATCACAAAACACTTCGCAGTTCAATTGCGAACGCCTCCACGCTAAAATTGTATCGTGTTCAATTGCGAACGAATTGTATTCTTAAGTGTTGTAGAATTTCATAATAAACTTTAAATGCTGCATTAGAAGCCTTTAATTCAAAAATTGGTTCAAATGGTTCTGAGCACTATGGGACTCAACTGCTGTGGTCATGAGTCCCCTAGAACTTAGAACTACTTAAACCTACCTAACCTAAGGACAGCACACAACACCCAGCCATCACGAGGCAGAGAAAATCCCTGACCCCGCCGGGAATCGAACCCGGGAACCCGGGCGTGGGAAGCGAGAACGCTACCGCACGACCACGAGAAATTGCGAACGCCTCCACGTTAAAATTGCATCGTGTTTTACTGTGCCTGTGATTACAGTGTGAATGAGGTTGCCCGATTTCCTGGTGTATCAACACGGACAGTCCAACTTGTCTACAAGGTAAGGCGTACCACTCGCGCCCATGTAACACGACGTAAGAGCAGTGAACGTAAAAAGGTCCTAACCGACGGGGACAGGGAACGAATCTCACGCCTTGCCAATAGCAATCGGTTTCAAATCCTAAAAGAACTGCTGCTGTTTGGGAATACAGCTATATCTCAACGAGATTCCGAGTGAACATTGCAAAGCCAACTGCATTTAATGTTCATCAGGAGTCTGGTACTGTGCAAACGTCATTGCTCACAGCGACACGTAGACCTGCACATCAGCTGATTGCAGACTCGCAGTGTGTGGTCCAGTGAGACGCAGCTTTGCCGGGGGTGGTTCTGTGATGTTTTCAGAACGTTTTCATCCACATCTATATGATTACTCTGTTATTAGAAATCAAGTGCCTGGCAAAGGTTTCATCGAACTACCTTCAAGCTATTTCTCTGTCGTTCCACTCTAGAACAGTGCGCGAGGAAAACGAACATTTAAATACACTGACGAAAAGAAAACACCAACGCCAAAAAATAACTAAGGTAGAGTAATGAACATTGGGGAACAATTTTTTTCTAGGTAACATATGTAAGAGATTAACGTTGCGACGTCACAGGTTAATGAAAGCACGAGATAAGCCATTGCAAATACGAACTTCTGGTACATTAATAACTGATGTAACCGACAGAATATTAAATGCAAGCATGCAAACTTACATGCTTTGCAAAACTTCCTGGCAGATCTTTTTTTACGTTCCATTTATAATCCGAAAAGTTGAAATGGAAGTTGAGCAGCAATTTTTAGCAATTAATAGCGCCGTTTCAGACAGCAGATTATCTGAAAGTATATTTAATGTATGTTCGAAGTACGTGAAGGTTGTATACGAATATCGTCTAGTTGTGACTTTCCCCACTGAATCGACTTTGAGCTCATTTTCTGGTGACATTGCGTTACGGAAATCGATATGTTATGCCTTGCCGGAATTGTGGAAATGTCTACTCTTATTTAGCGTATGAATATTACATTTTATTTGGAATGGGGCCGACATACGAGGTAATATTTAAGAGAAACCATGCTTTTCCTAGCTGTTTTCAGCGAGTATAAAATTTAAGGACGCATAAAAGTCAAACCGTAATTGACAGAAAAATTTCGTTTTCACAGTTTAAAGATACAACCTTGTTCTATTTACAGGCGGAGTATCGTTATTTTCCGTTTTTTCTTTTCATCGCTACAATGTCAAACGCAAGACGCTGCGATTAAGCTTACCGTTGTAGCTGTTGCGATGGAGAAGGCACTGGTGTTAAGCTTGAACTTTTGTTGGTTATATCATATATCTTTACTAACGAATACCCCCCATGTTTGTTAGTTAAGAGTATGTAAAGCAATTCTGTTAGTAGCTGCAGTACATGCGTAGTTGTCACTCCAGCTGCCAATGTTGTGTTGCGTCATCAGAGCATGTTGATCAGCGAAGAACGGGAACTTCGTAGTTGCATTCCAGTATAGCACTGCCGCGCTCAATTTTTGTCGCGGTTAGAGGAAAATAATATGGAAAATTGCAAATAAATGCTCGATACGCAAGCAGCTCACAATGTATGAACATTTGTAGAGCAAATTTCAATAGCAAATGGGAAAGTCGATTAACTCGAATAAATTTTGCAGTAAAGAATGAGTGAAATAAAACCCACTTTAATCTCTTTCACTGCTGACCGATGTCTCGCTGCTGCTATTGCAGTCGTCTGCTTGGATCAGCAACGGTTCTGCATCTACGTCAAGACAGTGGGCTCTTCGTGCATAACTGTTTTTTCCAGTTTGTGTACAAACACTGAATTCCTCTAGACACTTAGGAGAAAACTTTCCAGAGTGGAGCGACAGAACTGTAAAGTATTTTTTATTTTAAAATTGTTCTCCTTTCCTACCTTGTTCTTGGCAAATGCCCAAGGCGCTCAATTCCGTAGTGCGCTAAAGGCAACCACACAAATTTAAAATCCTTGTACACTGATCGCAATATACTTTCCAAAAGGTATTCCTGCGCCTGAAGTGCGGTCGCACGTGTTCCAGTTGACCAGCTTTCGCAAATTCCTCATATGACGTATCATTTGTCGGAAGCTCTACATTATTGCTTCCGTTCATTCAATAATAGAATCCTTTCTCCATTTCGCAGATGGATTTTCTGATACTAGATTCATCATCGTGCGATATAGAGCCTGGTCTAAAACAATCGCAAATCTCTTTGGTAATTTTTAGAGAAAGCTCCTAAACCACCCTTCGCAGTGTCTGGTATGCATCTGAGATTGATAATCTGCACCTCCTTTTTTCCCAATAAAACATAAACCAGCATTCATTTTGCACGAATACATCTTCGTTCCCAATACGACACAGTATAATCCTTTTTCCAGAAACGGACAATGTTTGAATTTCACCTTTCCAGCAATTCCACCCTTCAACACTTTCTCTTTGATAACCGTATACATTTTCTGATGCAAAAGGCATTTCTTGTTCCCGCCAACCAAGTATTCTGGAATTATTTGCACCACACCAACCCTCATCAGCGTAATAGTCCACCCCGTATTGCGAAAGTGTCTTATTTTGGCAAGAACTCGCTCTTTTTCCTGCTACTTGCTTATTTTCTGCACAGTTTTTTTGTTCAACAGTTTGTATCCAAAGCCCAATTTTCGAATAGCGCTCCAAATGGTTGTTTCACTGATAACAGGAAAATCTTCCACTTCGGTCTTCAACTTTTCCAGCATGGCTGCCACTTTTGGAAACTGCTTTCCCACCCAGAGATCATGGATTTTCTTCTTGTGACTCCCTCTGTAAACTCGTCCAATACGAACTTCTCTCCTCCCCCAAAACTCCTTTTTGGTGATATAAGACATGAAGTTTCTCTGTATTCTCTCGAAAGTTCTTCAGGGTGCGGCGGGGCGGGGTTGGTGGGATTCGTTTTGTGATTTATTCAATGTCCACCTACCTCAGTACAGTGTCCATTCACCATCCGTTACTCTGCATTCGTTGGTACTATGCAGACGATGAGAAAAGCAGCGTTGAAGAAAACCACCTTCCATACTTACGGTTACAAAGTCCGTGTAACTAAAGTAACTAGATAAACCTGTAAATCTCTATTAATAACGGGCAAAGTGGGTGCTTCCTCCCTTCATTGAAAATGTTTGTTTGTAGATACTGATGTTTCATTAAGGTCCTTTTCATTTGTTATGTCACCAAGCCCCTATTTACGTAGGTAGTACATCAACTACTAGTTCGTGCAGCTTGTATCATACGTAAGACAGCCAGAAATGTGCTAAGTCCAACCCGAAATATTACGAGATTCACACAGGCAACACACTGTTACAAAACGAGTTAACATTCGGACCTTTTCAGTGGATTCTTCGAAAGAAGATGCTCGCCAAAATGTTCTGTACATGCATACAGAACACGCCACGCAGAATATTCACAAAGGCCGATAGTTTCACACGCGGTTTATTATGCAACCAACATTCCAAAACCTCTCAAAAATTCACCGTAATGTCCGTAATTGCATCTACTAACACGGCGATATAAACAGAGCACGAGTTAACCGTCATTTCTTCATCTTACAGGTAATTTTTTCGGACACATTTAACATGACCTTTTCGTCCGACAGCGAGTCCACGACTGCCCGAATGGCGTCGCTCACAGGGCATATAACTCATTCAATTACGCGGGAAATACTTCTCTCTCATTGGTTGGTCAAAATGATCATCCAATCAGATTAACCTTTCATGATCAATTTCGCGCGCAAACCGCTTTACTCCAATCAGCAATCGCAGATGCATTTACGTCATTTCATACTGCAAAATTTCACAAAATGTCCTACAAAACCAAACCAAACGAAAATCAAAAGAAAACTATGCTTGAAATATACTTTAGAACTAAGTATCCTCTTACTATCTTTCTGGATGCCTTATTACAAAAGCAAACGCTCCTAGACATACGTCATCCACCAGTTAGGGGGATTCACCGTTTTCAGGACATCCTGGTTACGTAACACTTACTAGTTACTGATGGTGTAATACATTATTAATTGAAATTTGACGTATGCCCCCACATACACACGCACATTCACTCTCATCTGCTCCCATCCTAACAGAAAATATAAATATCAACTTTTAAACTATTATTTCTATTACGAAAGCAAAATTATTACAAGTTTAGAATCAAAATTCCTTAAAAATAACTGAGAGTGCTGTTATTGTTTCCAAATAACAAAGAAACTTAAACTGTTATGATTCCTTTCTGAATTTACTTTACTAAGCGTCAGTTAAGTAACTTTTAATAGGTTTTATATAGTTCCAAAACTATTAAAGTTATCCGCACGAAAATTTTACACACTGTTCTTCTAAATTATAAAAGTTCCTATACCAAATTTGTAAACAAACAGATCATACTTATTATAGTTATTTAGTTTCTTAGGTGAGATGAATAAGTGATCTTAGTACGCTCCGCACAGCGCAGTTCTCACGGTCCACACACCGAGACAGATGGCCTTATGAAAAACTTACTGCAAAACTCTGCAGCCATGTAAATATCTGCACGTTACAACTGTACTTTCACTAATACCGAGACATTAAAAAGTCCTTTTTACTGGCTGCGATATGGAACTGCAACGCACCCTATTTACTTTCGGCGTCAAAGTCAGCAGGCGCACTGATCACCACAGACTTCTCACAACTCCGTTCCCTTTACTGGCTGTGATATGGAACTGCTCAAGCCCCATTTATTTTCGGCCTCAAAGTAAGTACGCGCACTGATCACCATAGACTTTTCACAACTCTGTTCCCTTTACTGGCTGTGATACAGAAATGCTCGCACCCTGTTCTTCTTCGGCCTCAAAGTAAGCACACACACGATCACCGTAAACTTTTCACAACTCCGTTCTCTTTATTGGCTGTGATGCAGAACTGTTCACACTCTCCTCGGGCATGGATGTGTGTGACGTCCTTAGGTTAGTTAGGTTTAAGTAGTTCTACGTTCTAGGGGACTGATGACCTCAGCAGTTAAGTCCCATAGTGCTCAGAGCCATTTGAACCATTTTTTTTGTTCACACTTTATTTTTGACCTCAAAGTAAGCATGTGTACTGATCATCATAGATTTTACACAGCTCCATTGTCTTTACTGGCTGTGATATAGATCTGCTCCTGCCCTAATCACTTTCGGACTCAAACTAAGAACTCACACTGATTACCATACATTTTTCACAGCTACGTTCTCTCTACTGGCTGTGATACGGAACTGCACCTGCCCTATTCATTTTCGGTCCCGAAGTAAGCACGCGCACTGATCACCACAGACATTTCACAACTCCATCTCTTAACTGGCTGTGATACAGAACTGCTCACACCCTATTCATTTTCATCCTCAAAGTAAGAACATGCACTGATCACCACAGACTTCTCACAACTCCATTCTCTTCACGGTCTGTGATACAGAACTGCCCACGCCCTATTCATTTGCGGCCACAAAGTAAACATGGACACTGATCGCCATAGACGTTTCACAACTCCGTTCTCTTTACTGGGTGTGATACGGACCTCTTTGCACCCTATTCATTTTTGGCCTCGAAGTATGCACGTGCACTGATCACCATTGAATTTTCACAACTCCGATGTCTTTACTGCCTGTGGTATGGAACTGCTCATGCCCTATTCATTTTCATCCTCAAAGTAAGCACGTGCATTGATCACCATATACTTTTCACAACTTTGTTCTCTTTACTGACTGTGATACGGAGCTAATCGCGCCGTATTCATTTTTGGCCACAAAGTAAGCATGCACACTGCTCACCATAGACTTTTCACAACTCCATTCTCGTTACTGGCTAAGATATGGAGCTGCTCGTGCCCAATTCATTTTCGGCCAAAAAAAAAGCACACACGCTGATCACCACAGACTTTTCACACTTCCATTGACTTTATTGCCTATGATACGGAACAGCTCACACCCTATTCATTTCCAGCCTCGAAGTAAGCACGAGCACTGATCACCATAGACTTTTCACAACTCCGATGTCTTTACTGGCTGTGATATGGAACCGCTCATCCCCCATTCATTTTCATCCTCTTAGTAAGCATGTACACTGGTCACCACAGACCTTTCACAAATCCGTTTACTGACTGTGATATGAAACTGTTCACACACTATTCATTTTCGGTCTCAAAGTAAGCACATGCACTGATCACCATAGACTTTTTGCAACTCCGTTCTCTTTGCTGGCTGTGATATGGAACTGCTCATGCCTATTCATTTTCGGCCTCAAAGTATGCACATGCACTCATCACCATAGACTTTTCACGTGTCTGTTCTCTTCACTGGCTGTGATACAGAACTTCTCACGCCCTATTCGTTTTCGGCCTCAAAGTAAGCACGTGCACTGATCACCAAAGACTTTTCACAAATGCCGGCCAGTGTGGCCGAACGGTTCTAGGCGCTTCAGTCTGAAACCGCGCGACAGCTACGGTCGCAGGTTCGCATCCTTAGTCGGGCATGGATGTGTGTGATGTCCTTAGGTTAGTTAGGTTTAAGTAGTTCTAGGGGACTGATGACCTCAGATGTTAAGTCCCATAATGCTCAGAGCCATTTGAACCTTTTTTTTTCACAAAGCCATTCTCTTTTCTGGCTGTGATACGGAGCTGCTCACACTCTTGTTCTTTTTCAACCTCAAAGTAAGCACGTACACAGATCACCACAGACGTTTGACATTTCCGTTGTCTTTGCTTGGTTTGTCACAGAGCCGCTCGCGCCCTGTAATTTTCAGCCTCAAAGTGAGCATGTGCACTGATCACCATAGACTTTTCACAACTCCATAAACGATGCATCGTTTCACACAAGTACAAGGCAACTAATTATGTTACAAGCATGGTCTCACACGAATACACAACAACAAATGGCAACACGATTGTTTCCTATCTACACTAAGCCGCGATGTAAACACTTATCAGTGACCAATGAAGTGGAAATACTGTTCAGAGGTCCAGCAACATAGTACACGTAAACACACGCTGCATAGAAACGCAAAAGCAGATAAATTAAAGATGTGGTGCTAGTGCTCTATGTAGACTTATGTACATATAAGCATAACATCTGTAAGAGGCAACAACTGACCTTGAATTTACACTTTTTGTCTTGTTAATAAGTATCACCATTTGGCGAATTGCAACAATCTACGCCCTCCATTATTAGGACAAAACGACTAATTCAGAGCAACGACAATACGTCTGGAAGTTGAATATGGTTGTATCTTTAACATGTGTAAAGGAAATTTTTCTCCTAATTGCGATCTGACTTCTATGTCTCCTCAAATTTGATGCTCTCCAAAAATGATCGAAAAGGTACGCTCTCTCTTAAATATTACCGTGTATGCCGGCCCCTTTTCAACTACAATATGATTTTCATACCCCAATTAAAAATAGATATTTCCTAAGATCTGGCAAGAAATAACACATCGATGTTAGTCATGTGATGTGACCTGAATATGAGCTCAGGGTTAGGGGTCAATCGTTATGAAATGAGTAATAGTAGTGGCTCACAAGAACAAGGTTTTAAATAGGAGGGCAAAGTATGGTTCGTTCTTTTAATGTTCGTGCCTTGGTTCATAAGGTAGTCTGGTAAGGTGTGCACAGCTGTGAGCCACATGAGTTTCATTGTTGTTTGGGACTAATAATTATGTCTACGTGCGCCTATCTGGGACTTACGAATGTTCCAGTGTGTAACAAAATGGTTCAAATGGCTCTGAGCACTATGGGACTTAACTTCTGAGGTCATCAGTCCCCTAGAACTTAGAAACCTAACTAACCTAAGGACATCAGACACTTCCATGCCCGAGGCAGGATTCGAACCTGCGACCGTAGCGGTCGCGTGGTTCCAGACTGTAGCGCCTAGAAGCGCTCTGCCACTCCGGCCGGCCAGTGTGTAACACTTTGGGACTTTTTGAGTGCTACTGTGGGTGCCAGTGACTGAACTTTTACTAATGTTTTTTTTGTTTTGTTTGCTTTAGGGCGCAAAAAAACAACTGGGGTCATACGTAACCAAGTCAAAACTACAGAACACGAAGACAGGGAGGACTTAAAAAGCGACTATACCTCAGTCTCAATGGACATAACAGAAGACAGATAAAAACAGGTACGTGGATAAAGGGCTGTAAAAAGACACCATACACAAACGGAGATCCAAAACTAAAAATTAAATGCCCTTCGCCAAATTTCTTTGGCGGATAAAAAGTATAACGGGGTCGATAACCCGCGCGTCATTTGCTAAGACGGCCTATAACTCAGACGACGGATTTGTTATTGTGTATAGAGATGAATGAACTTGCTGAAGCTTAGGAATATACTAAGTTTGAGTCATGTGGTGCCTGGCTCAATGCTTTAGGCCTACGTTCGTTACTGCCTGCGAATGCTCTAATATGTCAGTCATTTTATTTCTTATTTCTTTACTTTGTTCAAGTAACAATCTGTAAAGGCCACCATTCAATGTAATTTTGTGTCTGATTTGAATAAATTGACAGCGAACTTTAATTCTGTGGTTAGGCTACTGGCGGTTAATTTCACATCATATCACTTCTTACCAAAGTCCGGTATCTGCAATGAAACGTAACAATCAACATCCCTGCGATATGGAAAATTTATGGTCTATAATCATCAGGGGATATAGTGCACCCGATCTCTTTCTCGCCGATTTGAAGCCATTTTCGAGTTTACAAGAGGTATTAGTGTGAGTTACGCTGAGGTGAATCATATTTTACCTTGTGTGCTTGCCTTAGTCTAAGCACCGACACATCTCAACATGTTTTAATATCGCCATATACGAGTCTTTCGGAGCACCCTGTCACACATCAAGACTTATCCCTGTACAGATCAGCTAATATCAGTTTACAAACGAGGCTTTGAAGATAATTTACAGGGTCCAAAAGTTTTGTTGGCACCAAGAAAAGAAAACGTCATCACCAACCAACACTTTTGTAGTACTTACTAAGTGCTTCACCTTATAACGGCAAGTCTTAGATATTTGTCATCAGAGGAGACACTTAACTGCTACGAAATCTTCCGTTTATATATTTTTTGTACGTAGCAGTTGCAAGATCGTATAGCATACCAATAACTTAGAGAGCCAAACGCGATTCATCCTTCAGTGGGTGTTTTTCCATAATAATAAGAAAGACCATACCATCAGGTTCACTACAAGCACATGGATAACTTCACAAAAAAGACTAAATAATTTTTAGGATTGAATAACAAGAATAGTGTTTTTATTCTACTGATTTTTGTTTATTTCAAACTAGTTTTCAGTTTATTAGGCCATCTTCGGGAAACAACTGACTAGCGTCTGAAAGGGACACCGCTTCTTTAATAACCAAATATTATAGGTGAAGATACAATCAGATGAACAAAGTTTTGTGGATCAAACTTGTTTCTTAACGTTGAAATTATATTTTACGTAATTGACAATGTTAAGCATAATAAATAATTAAACTACACAAAATTACAGTTTTACTCGTTATAGCGCAATTTTTCTTTTTGTGAGGTCTTGAGATTGGCTGAGAAACGGTTAAACTGAGCGCTCTTCATTTATGTTGTGCAACAAACATGTTTTTTAACATCATAAACTAAACAATAGACAGTATTACACATAATAATTAAAATACATAATCTAACAGTATTACTGATTATTTGGTTATGATGGCACTGTCTGTCAGGTCGTGACATTAGTTGGGAGCTACCTAGCTGAGCACTTGCATTTTACGTTGAGCAGCATACATGTCTCGCATTGTAAGTAATATTTATATGCACTGGACAATATTAAACACAGTACACGGTTAAAATAGACAGTATTAAGAATTAAAAGTTATGTTGTTGAAATTTGTGGGGTAATCAAGGTAAGGAATAGGAAATTCTATTATATTTTAATTTTGTGTAGCTGTCTGTGTCATTCTGGCTGTTTGTGGGTATGTGGCTGGTTAATTGCACCATGTGAAACTCAAAAGCGGGTTTCTGCTCAGCTGCAAATTGGTCGTTTTAAACCAGATGGGGATTTTGAGCTAAATGTCTGTTTATCTCAAGTGCGTCTAAAAGGCTTAGGTTTCTTCCTTTGTCTGCTGTATTTAGTACTTCTGTATGGATCCGGTTTTAGGTCGTTTCTTCAGCACATGTTCGGCAAAGGTGAAGTCTAGACTTATATAATCTCCAGCTGCGTTCGTGTTCAATCAGCCTATCTGTTATGGCCCTGCCTGGCTGGCGAATATATAGTTTGATGCACAACACTCTGTGCAAGTGGTTGCATCTTTACCTATGATGTTTTGTTATCTAAGAACCAGGGCCCCTTTCAGGCGCTAGTCAATTGTTTCCTGAAGACGGCTTAGTAAGCCGAAAACAAGTTTGAAATAAACAAAAATCAGTAGAATAAAAACAGTGTACTTGTTATTCAACCTTAAATATGGAATTGTTCTGACAAGAAATAACGGAAGAATCCATTAATAAGACTAAATAATTAGTGATCGTGGTATCTACATTTACATCCACATATACATTCTGCATATCACTGGGAAATCATGCGAGAGGGTATTTTACATAGTACCTCATGTTAGGATTGCTTCCCACTGCCAACGCTTTATAAAATTTCACACCTAAGAACGAATAAAGTAAGATTTTATCCTCAGATAAACAATTAGTACCAATTTAAAATTAAAAAACAGTAATTTAGGTAATGTATTTGATAAAGCAAAACTTTACAAGCAGACATCTCTCGTGATAAAAGGGTCAATCAACATATTTAACTCTTTGTAGACCTATTCTGATGCTAACTTGCTATAACAGAGTTAGAGCAATTTGACTAAAACTCTTTGCGAATTACGTTAAGACTGTGAATGAATGGAGGGAGTCATTAAAGGTTGAAGAGGAGTAATTGCATTTCCCCGGTGTCTGCCGTCTCACGTTCAGTGAATACAAAAGAATCGACGTTCCGGTTTAAACGAGCTCAGAGGGAGCGCGTGCAAGTCTGCTTGGAAATTTCTGTATGTGTTCTGAAAAATAGCAAAATCCGATAGACAGCTTTGTGTTCATAGTTTCATGCTGCTTAGTTGTGGTAATCTAATGTTCGGGTGAATGTGTCGTCCACCCTCTAAATCTCTTCTCTGTGATCCCGAAGTTGAATGATTGACCTTCGGAAGTCGAGACAGTTGACAGCCCTTTGTTTTCAGTGTTGAAAAGATGACTAAGGATAAACATCCCCGAAAAATAGGTTGTGAGAGAGTATTATTACAGTATCTAAACATCTATTAAAATACGCAGAAGGTGCCATTCTTATGTCACCAGAAAGGTCGATAAGCCAAAACATTATGACCACTGCCCACCGTGACGTTGTATGCCACCTGTTGGCATTGTGGGCAAGTAGCGCGGTAAAAAATGTTTGTAAGCGGAACAGACACGGGCGGGTGATCATCCTAGCTAAGATATGGGCTGAAGCTGGGCAAATCCACTGAGATAAGCGGCTTTGATAAAGAGCAGATTATTATTATGCAGAGCCTGTGAACGACTATCTCGTAAACATCATGTCCACGTGCTACTATCGTGAGCATCTACGACAAGAGGTGGAAGGACACTGAAGCTGCCACGGGTCGCCAAATTGTTGGACGTCCGCGACTCTTCACGGAATGTGGGGTTCGGAGGTTTGCCTGCTCTGTAGATGGTGGCCTGTGGCATCTCTGCCAAAAGAGCACATTGCTGGTGCACACACAAGTGTTTTGGAGCACACCATTCATTGTACATTGTTGAATACTGAGCTCCGCAGCTGACCACACCTACGACATTGTCTATTATGAGTGCAGTGGGCACGGGACCATTGTGATTCGACCGCGGATCAATGGAAACGTGTCGGCTCTTCAGCTGAATCATATTTCTGCTACACCAGGTCGCTGGTCGTCTCCACAACGGATATCATCGAAATGAACGGCAGCTCGAAAAAGCAGCACACCACAGACACGGGCTGGTGGGAGCAGTATTATGCTATGGGAGACATTGTCCAGCACTTGCATGGGACCTGTGGCAGTAATCGGAGACACGTTGACAGCTGCATCCCTTCATGCTTGTTGTCTTCCCCGACGACGACGTCATCTATCAGCAGTACAATTGTCCGTGTCTCGGAGCAGAGATTTGAGGATCGTTATAGTGAGCTCACGTTGATATCACGGCGACGAAATTCACCTGGTGTAAATCCCATGGAACCCATCTGGGTCGCTATCGGGTGCCATCACCGTGTACGCATAACAGCGCCCAGTTATTTATGCTAATTATGTGACCTCTGCGTAGACATCTAATGCCGCATACCTCCACATACTTACTAACAAACTGTAGGATCCCTGTCACGCAGAATCAGTGATGTATTTCGTTCCAAAGACGGACAAGCAAGCTATTGAGCAGCAGTTCATGATGTTTTGGGTCATGAGTGTACGTCATTATTACAAAATGCTTAAGTTACACTGAAGATGTCACTTTATGACGTCAAAAAGGCCATACGTCAGCATTACAAAATGCCTGTCGAATCACATTGCCTTTTATGCAGTTTCAAATTATGCGGAAGGTCAGTTTTAGGCAAGATTCGGTTGATCAAAATAGAGTTAGAGGACCCTCACGAATTACGAATTCTGTTCGCATGTCAATCGTATTTATAATATATTTTTGCATGCAAATCGCGTTTATAATATTTTCATTGAACCGGACATACATGAGATAGAGGGCCTAAAAATATACAAAAAAGTAAATAGCTAGAACAGTGACAAAAAATAAATAAAGAGGATGTGGTTCACACGTGTTTCAAATTACTTCGTTTGATTAGTAGATTATAAATATCAGATCCGATTTTGTGGAAACAAATTGTTTTGAAAGTCATCAATGCTTTATTTAATAGTAATTGAATTATCGTTTATCAGATGAAACGTTAAGACACAGTTAAACTGTGTAGAGGTATTCTGACCTTGTACTTTGACTGTTATTCTTCAGTTTTAAAATTCTTTTAAAGAAAATAAAAAATACGCTGGGTGGTCTCCCTCATGGGGCTCAGTGATATTAACTCATGGAAACCGTCCTAAACGAAACCTATTACATTACTGCAGATAAGAAGTGATGCCGACTTTCAATAAATGCGAAAAATGTTAGCCATAATTTATGAAAATTGAAACAGAAGCGAAAATTTGAAGCATATCGCGAGCCTGATAAAGTAAGTATTCGTAAATATAGTGATATGAAAAGAGATTTTATGTTACAGCCTAAAGTATTTCTTATGTTATATCAATATGTTGCAACAGTTATTGTTACCTAAGACTTAGATCATTATAAACAAAGAGCCTTCTATCAGAACCAATAGATTTCACGTCGATCCAGTGCTCTCTGTTGATTTGAGACTGACAATACGGAGGTAATGACTCAAACTATCATACACAAATGTCATCTTTAGACAAACATTCCTCAAAATAGGTATATATACAACGTATTGACTGGCTACACTTTATCAGACTACTAAACTGATCTATTAGTGGTAAATACAGTAACTATTTATTACACCATGTACCTACATTTTTCAACGAACAAAGCACATCTTCCCATTATGATAGCTATAAAGAAAATATCTTAGGTTGTCGAAGAGATAAGCAACAGCATAATAACATACTAATAAGAGGTGTTAACTAATAAATGATCCACACCACCTAACAAACTTTGTTACAGGGAGTTTCTCATGTACCTCAGAGGAATTGCGCTGAAAATTATTTCACTCCAAAATACTTCTCCAGAAACCAGCTTGATGAAGAGGAACGTTTTAAATCGCTGAGAGAATACTTCAGGATGGGTTTCGATGTAACGTCTGGACAAAATTCAGATGTTATCTTCACAATGTGTACACACCAGCTATGTTTCGTTACGAAACGACGTCCATATTTATTTAGTTTCCTCAAACAGAAATGCATACTATGTACCCACAAAATAATTCTAATTTGCTTGTTGGAGTCCGAAAGTTTATATAAAGGTTAATTTGTTCCTCCGAAACCAGGTCCAAGCACATTTTCACTGTTAATACACACGTTTTACTTTATAACGAAGAGTAGAAGTATTCTTGCCTGTTCTTTCCGCTACACTGTCCTAGCACTACTTCCACCCAAACGCCTTCAATAAGAATCCAAACAGTTAATAATCTCCTTTAAACGTTATGAAGTGCTAACCGCCATTAAACAAATCCAGATCTTTCCTGTTCTCCTTTCTTGAAGAGCTTCTTCTTCATCAAATGAACTCAACTTTTCTCTCCTTTCTGTCATGCCGCTTCTCTGCTTCCTTGGCCCACTACCAAAGTCCATGCGTTATCCTTCAACTGAAAGTCCAACGAGACGATCTACCATGGCGCCATTATATTCTCTGAGAACACTGTTTGTTGCACTGACAATTTCTTCAAATAACATCATCTCCTTCCCATTTATTAGTTCTTCTTGCACCGTCTCGTGATGTCACAGTCTAAACATAATTTGTAAATACTTCTCCCTTACCGCATTACATTACCGCCCCCACAATAGCGAACTTAAGCCATCCCCAGCTTCAACTGTCTCCCATCTCCTAAAGCTTTTGATTATGTGCGTCGAAAATTTACATTGCATAACTTTACACGAAATGAAAGAATTTACAAATAAAAATTTGTGCGACAAGATACATTAATTCACATTATGTATTTGAATGAAAAGATCCGTAAATGCATATGCAGTAACTTTAGATTGAAAACGAAGACAATTAAAAATATGGACTAATGTCAAATTAACATGCAGAAATTACATAAGACATATCTCAGTTACACCTGAAAGAAGTTTACAGTTGGTCAATATACACTCCTGGAAATGGAAAAAAGAACACATTGACATCGGTGTGTCAGACCCACCATACTTGCTCCGGACACTGCGCGAGGGCTGTACAAGCAATGATCACACGCACGGCACAGCAGACACACCAGAAACCGCGGTGTTGGCCGTCGAATGGCGCTAGCTGCGCAGCATTTGTGCACCGCCGCCGTCAGTGTCAGCCAGTTTGCCGTGGCATACGGAGCTCCATCGCAGTCTTTAACACTGGAAGCATGCCGCGACAGCGTGGACGTGAACCGTATGTGCAGTTGACGGACTTTGAGCGAGGGCGTATAGTGGGCATGCGGGAGGCCGGGTGGACGTACCGCCGAATTGCTCAACACGTGGGGCGTGAGGTCTCCACAGTACATCGATGTTGTCGCCAGTGGTCGGCGGAAGGTGCACGTGCCCGTCGACCTGGGACCGGACCGCAGCGACGCACGGGTGCACGCCAAGACCGTAGGATCCTACGCAGTGCCGTAGGGGACCGCACCGCCACTTCCCAGCAAATTAGGGACACTGTTGCTCCTGGGGTATCGGCGAGGACCATTCGCAACCGTCTCCATGAAGCTGGGCTACGGTCCCGCACACCGTTAGGCCGTCTTCCGCTCACGCCCCAACATCGTGCAGCCCGCCTCCAGTGGTGTCGTGACAGGCGTGAATGGAGGGACGAATGGAGACGTGTCGTCTTCAGTGATGAGAGTCGCTTCTGCCTTGGTGCCAATGATGGTCGTATGCGTGTTTGGCGCCGTGCAGGTGAGCGCCACAATCAGGACTGCATGCGACCGAGGCACACAGGGCCAACACCCGGCATCATGGTGTGGGGAGCGATCTCCTACACTGGCCGTACACCACTGGTGATCGTCGAGGGGACACTGAATAGTGCACGGTACATCCAAACCGTCATCGAACCCATCGTTCTACCATTCCTAGACCGGCAAGGGAACTTGCTGTTCCAACAGGACAATGCACGTCCGCATGTATCCCGTGCCACCCAACGTGCTCTAGAAGGTGTAAGTCAACTACCCTGGCCAGCAAGATCTCCGGATCTGTCCCCCATTGAGCATGTTTGGGACTGGATGAAGCGTCGTCTCACGCGGTCTGCACGTCCAGCACGAACGCTGGTCCAACTGAGGAGCCAGGTGGAAATGGCATGGCAAGCCGTTCCACAGGACTACATCCAGCACATCTACGATCGTCTCCATTGGAGAATAGTAGCCTGCATTGCTGCGAAAGGTGGATATACACTGTACTAGTGCCGACATTGTGCATGCTCTGTTGCCTGAGTCTATGTGCCTGTGGTTCTGTCAGTGTGATCATGTGATGTATCTGACCCCAGGAATGTGTCAATAAAGTTTCCCCTTCCTGGGACAATGAATTCACGGTGTTCTTATTTCAATTTCCAGGAGTGTATAATAATGTGACATTGAACAGAAAAGAAACAAATGCCATGAATTAACTTTGACAAAGGAAAATAATATTGTTAATTTAGATGGCAACCCTATAAACTGCACAACGAACACATAATTTCTAGGGGTGAATACTGACTCTCAAGTGAAGTGGCGTGAATACACAAAGACACTTGCAAATAGGATATTATTAGCTTGTTATGCCTTTACTCCTGTCAACAGTGTGTATCTGTCAGTATCATTTACTTACATGCCGTTCATATCTATACTCAGTTCTTAGCTACAGAATTTCTTTTCTTGGAAGTAAATGCACTAAATATGAAAAAAGTTCTCAAACTAGAGGAAAAGATCATAAGAATAACAACCAAAATTAGTATTCGAGCTCATTGTAAAGATATGTTCGAAACACGGTGGATTTTAACAGCTCAGTCTATGACCATAGAAAAATATCCATACGCAACTTTTATTTGCCAACAGAAAATAATTATAAACCTGAAAACAGCATTTTCTACTAAGCAATAAAATTGTACAACAAGCCTCTCCCCCTCACACCAGGAGATCGAAGAGATTTCTATTAGGAACTTATTTAAAGAGGCAGTTAAAAAGTACCCGCTAAGCAACGATTTGTGAACATTGAATGGTTTACTTAGGTAACACAAGGTAGGTATTTGGTAAACAAATGTAAAACAAATAAATAATAATAATTAAATATCTAAAATTTGACATGACACTTTCGTACCGCATTTTATTTCTTTGTTGCATTTTGTTCTCTTGTAAAACTTATTTCCAAAGCTCTGTAATTTGGAATATATTATACTAACATCTTATCCTCCTTCTTAGCTCAACGTCTCATCATTATAGAGAGGCTTTGTCCATGACCATAGAACAAGATCTGTATCAGTTCTTCAGCCTATACAATGAGAATATAGGTACCCGAAATGGAAACCAAACATTTTCACTACGGTTCTGATGTCTGATAATAGTGTGTGATGTGTTAAATTACGAAGTAATGTACGTATAGCGTGCGCAGTGATTGGTAGCGAGGAATAACTAACAATTTATATTATCAGGCAACTGCTTTGCAAAAAAGATTTTTACATTAGAAATGATGTAGCACTGTTTTAAGATGACAGGCCTTGTATTCGAAAGGATGGGGTCTCCAGTCTTCTAAAAGCCATGATGATTTAGGTTTTCCGTGGTTTCCCTAAATAATAGTAGTTATAGTTTCAGTCGTCTGCAGATAATTTGACGAGGATATTGGACACGTTATGGTACTACAAGTTAAAACCAAAAAAATAACGTAATTCATATATACAGTCATTTGCGGACTTACAGTAAATGTCTGGTTTGACATTGGGTAGGTAGTTAGACGTGGTCTCATTTGCAAATTTCAGGATGACTCCAATGAGACCACGTCCAACTACCTACCCTATGTCAAACCAGACATTTACTGTACGTCCTCAGATGACTGTATATATGAATTACGTTATTTTTCTTGTTTTTAACTTGTAGTACCATAACGTGTCCAATATCCTCGTCAAGTTAACTGCAGACGACTGAATCTGTAACTTCTATTATTACACTTCTGCCGAAAAGTCTTATCGATCCAGAGTCTCGACATGAAAAAGGAAGGATATTAACACGAGCAAATCCCATGAATAGCCGGAGACAAGAGAACCTACAGCTTAATCTTAATTCGTTATTACTTCAGTAGAGACAGCAGTTTTGGACTACAGTTGGCGCTTGATTAAACACTTCTACTGCTTGATGCAAAGGTGGAAAAGGTAAGATGCATTAGAGACGCGACGTGGACCAGCTAAATATTCACACATGCACATGAATTTTTCCCTCCGTCGCAAAACGAACTCGATAACGAAACACTATGCCCGATCTCTGAATAAACTTTTCGTTATCCTCCAGCGCTCATTAGCATCCTAATAAAAGTAAACAGCCATTTTCATTTCGGAAGAAAGTAGGGAGATTTAAAATCTGTGGAATCAAAAGCATATAATTTATTTCTTCAGCAATAAAGAGAAAGAGTTTTAAGAGAGACGGAAGTACTGAATCCGTTTAAGCAGAAAATTATTAAGAGCTACCGGTGGCTTTTTATGACTGGCCGGTTTCCTCCAACCAGCAGATTGCGTAACGAAATCAAAAATTAGCGGGAGGTGCTCAATGAACTGGATTTCAGACAAATGAAAGAAAGTGTGTCAGCTCGTGCAGCATCAGATGAACTGGAGTCATTCACAAGCTCGTGACGTTAATGGTATTGTTTCTCAAGATTGTAACACTGTACCGTCCCATAGCATTCAATTCGTTTCATATGCTTAATTACGTGATAAGTAATATTTACCAGGGTTATGTATCATGACAAAGTTACATCGAAAGAACTTACTACGTGTACCTCCACTCAGATATTATGCCGCAATCGTTTTTAATTTAACTGGACCAATAATTGCCGAGCTAGCTGAATCTTGAGTTGTAACATTTCATTTAGCTTCCAGAACCAGATTTCACCCCCCAATCACATGTAACTTGAATTGTTGGGCATGTTTTCAACAGCACATTTGCAGTGGACCTATGGAGAGTGTCCGAGGAGGTTCAAAAATGGCTCTGAGCACTATGGGACTGAACATCGTAGGTCATTAGTCCCCTAGGACTTAGAACTAGTTAAACCTAACTAACCTAAGGACGTCACACACATCCATGCCCGAGGCAGGATTCGAACCTGCGACCGTAGCAGTCCCGCGGTTCCGGACTGCAGCGCCTAGAACCGCACGGCCACCGCGGCCGGCTGTCCGAGGAGGAGTCATCAATATTCGCGGATATGACAGGAATCCTTATTTGAAACAAAACACTTCATACGGATATGTTTTCTATTCCTAATATCTGAATGTCACTTTTGCACGTTTTTCTTGAATAACTCGAAACCTGCGGTAGCGAAAAGGTGTCGCAGTATAGAATGAAACTACATTAAATTTCATACAAAAAATGTCCTATTAATTTTTTTTCTCTAGGACGTGTTCGAAGACAGCGAGAGAATATTGAAAACCTCGCACGACATGCATGTGCTGTAGTTTGCATAGTTCTTCTAAGCCAGTTTGAGACCACAAGTGTCCTGTGTCAAATTGTTCGTCTCGACTTCCTCTGCACCACTGTGGTACGTGGTTAACAATGTCTATGTAGGGAACAGTACAGGAAATATTACTAATGTAAATTAAATTTATAAAATGCACTGTAATTACATTCCACCACAGCTGCTTTTTTTATATACCTTTTTTATTTATTGCTAGCAGTTTCGAGCATGTTTCGTTTTCAATCGGTACGCAGTAAGATCGTAAATGCCATTTTACAAGTAAGATATACTTGTTAAATGTGTTCTGTCTCGGAAGCCATTCGTAATGCAGCATGCGTCCATATAAATTTTTTTGTTTCGAATGAACGTTCCTGCCATACCATCGGATACTGACAATTCCTCGTGGGACACCCTGTATACAGTGTGTTACAAAGAAGTGTTTCTCTGTGCAACATATGTTGCAGTAAGGTTGCAGTGAGGTGTTCGAACGAGTGTCCCTGTAATTGAATGCGCAATTCAAAGCGTCTTCTAAACGACCATTGGAGGAAATGTAAAGATAACGGTGTTATCGAGCGGCAATTTTTCTCGACAAGCTGATTAAAGTCACCTTCGGTCAGATTGTAGAATGAACGTCGTATACAAGGCAGGTCGGAATGTCAAAAACATACGAGGCTTGGTCTGCTTCGAATACTGACGTGGAATAAACATGACACACACATCTGACGAATACGTTGTACAGTGGGGGCCGACGTTGAATAGTGGAGGCCGTTACTGAATGGATGCAATATTATAAAAATTTAATTTTTTATACTTCAATTGATGTTCTCCAGTCCCTTCTGCCTGGCGGCTAGTTTCAGTTCGTAAGTCACGTTGCATTATACCAGACGGAACCACTTCGAAACTCACGTGTTGAACCATCAGCAGCTAAACCCACGTGTTGCTGACGATGTTACGCTACCGAACCGCGCGTCTACAATTTTGCTGTCCAATAGGGAGGTTTGGAGGTGGTCACGTGGGGGTGCAGCGGCGGCCAGCCACCGGGAGCAGACACGCCTCCGTTCTCTTCTGCTGGCAGCTTCCGACCCGGTTAGACGCTCTCCTCTCCTGTTCTCTTGGGCAGCAGCCCATTCAGTTTTGGCGGCTTCTCTAGGCCTGCCTTCAGCCTCTTTTTACTGAAATAAACCATCACGTCTATCATAAAATGTTTAACTTCATCATCTCCACAGGTGCCTAATGCTTTCCCTTCCTCGCCAATCCTGACACATTAACAACGTTGACAGTTAGTTACATGTCCCATAGATAATTTGAACTATTCTTTTATCGAAATGATGTAGAACGAGTCAGTTTACAGCGTATGTGGCTGATGCTCGGCGGATACCGATGTGATGCCAATGAAGCAGCTATGGCTCGTACTGTGAGACACGCTGATCGAAGAGCTCCATCGGCCATTACGTTGTGCACTCAGGAAAGGGGCACAGGTTTGAGCACTTCACTAAATGAACATTTCCTCACCAGAACATCCATTTCAACACAGCCAATTATGTACAGTATATTGCAGTCACCTCTAAAACTTTGAATGTTGGTAGCTCCGTAATTAAAATTGATAGAAACGTGATTCAAACCATTTGTGCAACAGTGTTTAAGTATAGAACTATAAGACAGAAAAAATAATGTGCTCTTTAAAAATTATGACTCGTTGCTGTAACTCTTTGTAAAATAGCGAAATAAACTATGTTCGTTGTTCCGAAGAAAGAGTAACGTTTTTCATGTTTTTGTATCTAAGTGCATATTCTTTTCACTTATTATTTAAATTATAGAGAAGAACTTGAGTGAAACACCCTGTGTACACAGGGTGAATCATCTAAAACTTGCACTGCAAATATTGCGGAAATGGAAAGTGCTACTGATGTGCGGTTTTCAGAGAATGGTTTGGTAGTCATGGGATGGTACTGTTAGCCAATAAACAGATTGTAATAATACTTATAAAGTGTATTTATTGTGCAGACATGTATTTTTTTTTAATGGAACGATGTCTATTGGCATTAACAGACTAAAATTAGGGTAAATTAGAATGCTGATGGTGTTTGTTCCAGAATTCTAGTGCGAGTCGTTCACAATATATCACACTGTGCAAAGTTTCCACACCAATACTTGTTTTTGCCATTCAGCCTGCATAGTTGCTCGGTGCAAAGCTGTTACGTTCGCTTAGAGTGAGCTTGTGTGATCCTTGAGTCACTTCGGCTTGCTCGTCAGTCTAAGCAGTAGGTCGTGCGTGATCGATGGGATTCACCAATGCAGAAGAAGCCGATATGCTCATGGTGGCCGGCCGATGTGGCCGAGCGGTTCTAGGCGCTTCAGTCTGGAACCGCGCGACCGCTACGGTCGCAGGTTCGAATCCTACTTCGGGCATGGATGTGTGTGATGTCCTTAGGTTGGTTAGGTTTAAGTAGTTCTAAGTTCTAGGGGACTGATGACCTCAGATGTTAAGTCCCATAGAGATCAGAGCCTTTTTTTCTCATGGTGTATGGAGAGTGTGGGAAGAAAGCAGTTCGTGTTTGTGCGGTGCATGCGGCAGGATACCCGATTAGACGTCAACCATGCCGGTAATTACTTATCGACCTCCTCAACCAGTTACGTGGCTGAAAGAAACAAGTGACGACGGAGGAGGGAGAAACTAATGTTGTTGCTACTGTTGTACCTGAGCCGGCCGCGGTGGTCTAGCGGTTCTAGGCGCTCAGTCCGGAACCGCGCGACTGCTACGGTCGCAGGTTCGAATCCTGCCTCGGGCATGGATGTGTGTGATGTCCTTAGGGTAGTTAGGTTTAAGTAGTTCTAAGTTCTAGGGGACTGATGACCATAGATGTTAAGTCCCATAGTGCTCAGTGTCATTTGAACCATTTTGTTGTACCTGATCCACACGTCAGCTCCCGCACAGTCGCACGAGGAAGTGGCATGAGTGAGGCAAGTGTCCTACGCACTCTCCATCGACACAGTATCCATCCCTGTTACGTCTCTCTCCATCAATAACTGCATGGAAACGATTGTGAGAATAGTTTTAACTTCTGTGCAAGTAAGTTATGAGAAGATACTTCAGATGTATCATGTACCTTGTTTATTGATGAAGCCTCATTTACCAATCACGGCCAGGTAAACCGCCGAAACGTGCACTATTGGTCTGCTGACAATCCCTGTTGGATACATCACGTGAAATGTCAGCGTCCATGGAGTGTAAACATGTGGGATAGTCAACCATCAGCTCTCAGGCACGTTTTCCGTAGACGGAAGACTAAACACGCACAGGTGTCGCATCCTCCTAACAGACCATCTTCCACGGATGCTAGGGGACGTTCCTCTGCAGACTAGGAGGTACCTGTGCTACCAACGATGGCTGTCCAGTCCATAGTGCACCAAGTGCTACAGCATTTCTTCGTGAATTGTTTCCAAATAGCTGGATTGGACGCAGAGGACCTGTTCCCCGGATTTGGCGCATGTAGACTTTTTTTCTGTGGGGAAAGCTGAGAGACGCTGTCTATACATCCGATGATATGCAACGACGAATTACTGCAGCGTGTTCAGACAACACCGTTGAAATGCTGCAGCAGACTGGAAGCGTGTATTGCAGCTGCCGGTGATCGTTTTGAACATAACCGCTGACGATCAACCACATAACTATTTTGTGTACTTGTGTTATTCTTTAGTGGGTTCTACCATAGGTATTGTACAAGTGTTGGTGTAGGAACTTTTCAAAATACGGTATCTCGTAAACGATTCGCACTAGAATCCTGCAACAAATACCACTGGCAGTCTAACTTACCCTACTTTTAATCTTTTGATGTCAATGGGCATTGTTCCATTTAAGATAGTGTGTGTTTGCACAAAAATACACTTTCTAAGTATTATTATAACCCGTCTATTGGGTAAGAATACAAGCCCCTGACGATCAATCCCTTCAGTTTTTTTTTTCCGTGTGACGAGGGCCTCCCGTCGGGTAGACCACTCGCCTGGTGCAAGTCTTTCAATTTGACGCCACTTCGGCGACTTGCGCGTCGATGGCGATGAAATGATGATGATCAGGACAACACAACACCCAGTCCCTGAGCGGAGAAAATCTCCGACCCAGCCGGCAATCGAACCCGGGCCATTAGGATTAACAGTCTGTCGTGCCGACCACTCTGCTACCGGTGGCGGACTAATCCACTCAGTGAAAACCACATATCAATAGCACTTTCCATTTCCGCAATATTTGCGGTGCAAGTTGTAGGCGATTCACCCTGTACATGGAAATGAAGTGGAAAAGCAAACTGTAGTACTTTTTTGTATGTTTTACTAAGTACACCGAGTCTCCAATTGTCATAATTCTTTATGGTGGAGTTTCATAAATTTTCCTCTTAACATTTACAACAATGACTTTGTTGCTTGCGAAACTCGCAGAACTTAGAAATAATATTACTGCTGGAATAAATTTCACTATAGAAATTATCAGTGACACAAAGAAACTATCTTTCCATCAGTACAAGAGCGCAGTTTACAGCGTGTGCTGCATCATGCAGTCCGTGCACTTATCCTTTATGCAAGGTTAATTCAATCCCAATACGCATACAGCTGCAATGGGCTCGTCAATATCAACAGTAAACTGCCAATACCTAATGCTTAGTCTCTTCTGTGCAATGCATGGCGGAAGCCGTTCTGCTACAGTTTGTGTGACTACTAACTTGTCTATTTGGTTGAGGTAACGTGACAATCCTACAGCTATCGACCAAATAGCGCTTCAATGCCGTGGAAGGCCATCGAAATGGCTCGGCTGTCTCTAACGAAATTGTCCTTCGTCCGATGTAGGAGTACCCGTCGATACTGTTCGATGGGAGGAAGCTGTATTCAGTACTTTGCCCTCTACTACCTTCAATTATCCACATAAGTACATACAGGGTGACGACTATTGAACTATACGGAAAAAAGTTAGTTACAAATTAAGGTTTGCACGCACTGTACAACAGGTAAACGCCACTACAGATATTCGGATTTACACTACTAGCCATTAAAATTGCTACACCAAGAAGAAATGCAGATGATAAACGTGTACTCATTGGACAAATATATTATACTACAACTGACATGTGATTACATTTTCACGCAATTGGGGTGCATAGATCCTGAGAAATCAGTACCCAGAAAAACCACCTATGGCCGTAATAACGGCTTTGATACTCCTGGGCATTTAGTCAAACAGAGCTTGGATGGCGTGTAAAGGTATAGCTGCCCATGCTGCTTCAACACGATACCACAGTTCATCAAGAGTAGTGACTGGCGTATTGTGACGAGCCAGTTGCTCGGCCACCATTGACCAGACGTTTTCAGTTGGTGAGAGATCTGGAGGTTGTGCTGGCCAGGGTAGCAGTCGAACATTTTCTGTATCCAGAAAGGCCCGTACAGGACCTGCAACATGCGGTCGTGCATTATCCTGCTGCAATGTAGAGTTTCGCAGGGATCGACTGAAGTGTAGAGCCACGGGTCGTAACACATCTGAAACGTAACTTCCACTGTTCAAAGTGCCGTGAATGCGAACAAGAGGTGACCGAGACGTGTAACCAATGTCATCCCATACCATTACGCTGGGTGATACGCCAGTATGGCAATGACGAATTTTTCCGTGATTTCCCTAAATCGTTTCAGGCAAATGCCGGGATGGTTCCTTTGAAAGGGCACGGTCGATTTCCTTCCCTATCCTTTCCTAACCCGAGCTTGCGCTCCGTCTCTAATGACCTCGTTGTCGACGGGACGTTAAACAACACTAACCTAACCAATGATGAATGCACGCTTCCAATGTGCGTTCACCGCGATGTTGCCAAACACGGATGCGACCATCATGATGCTGTAAACAGAACCTGGATTCATCGGAAAAAATAACGTTTTGCCATTCGTGGACCCAGGTTCGTCGTTGAGTACACCATCACAGGCGCTCCTGTCTGTGATGCAGCGTCAAGGGTAACCGCAGTCATTGTCTCCGAGCTGATAGTCCATGCTGCTGCAAACGTCGTCGAACTGTTCGCGTAGATGGTTGGTGTCTTGCAAAAGTCCCCATCTGTTGACTCAGGAATCGAGACGTGGCTGCACGAGCCGTTAGAGCCATGCGGATAAGATGTCTGTCATCTCGACTGCTAGTGATACGAGGCCGTTGGGATCCAGTACGGCGTTCCGTATTACCCTCCTGAACCCACCATTTCCATATGATTCCATATTCTGTTTACAGTCATTGGATCTCGACCAAAGCGAGCAGCAATGTCGCGATACCATAAACCGCAATCGCGATAGGCTACAATCCGACCTTTATCGAACTCGGAAGCGTTATGGTACGCATTTCTCCTCCTTACACGGGGCATCACAACAACGTTTCACCAGGCAAAGCCGGTCAACTGCTGTTTGTGTATGAAAAATCGGTTGGAAACTTTCCTCATGTCAGCACGTTGTGGGTGTCGCCACCGGCGCCAACCTTGTGTGAATGGTCTGAAAAGCTAATCATTTGCATATCACAGCATCTTCTTTCTGTCGGTTAAATTTCGTATCTGTAGCACGTCAGCTTCGTGGTGTAGCAATTTTAATGGCCAGTAATGTAGGTTATGACATATTCGATATGCCTGCCATCATTGGCGATGTTGTAGCGCAGAAGAATAGTGAAATTCTCCATAGCCCGCAGACGTGCCGGAAATGTTGATGATGGCTTCCTGAATGGCTGCTTTCAGCTCAGCAATGGTTTTGGGGTTATTGCTGAACGCCTTATCTTTAATATCGCCCCACAAAAAGGAGTAGCATGTGTTCAGGTCCGGATAATATGGTGGCCAATTGAGGCCCATGCCAGTGGCCTCTGGGTACCCCAGGGCCAGAACGCAGTGTTCCTCCTGGACATCAAACACTCTCCTGCTTCGATGGTGTCGAACTCCGTCTTGCATGAACGACTTCTTGTCGTAATCAGGATCACTTTGGATATGGGGATAAAATAATCTTCCAAAACCTTCACGTACCGTTCGATAGTTACCGTGCCATCAAGAAATATCGCACCGATAATTCCGTGACTGGACATCGCAGACCACACCACTGAGGGTGGAGAGACTTCTAGATCGCGAAATGCGGATTCTCAGTCCCCCAAATGCGCCAATTTTGCTTGTTAATGAACCCATCCAAATGAAAATGGGCTTCGTCGCTAAACCAAATCATGCAGCGAATACTAATTCCCATCATGTCCAGCGGCCAACCGTGCACTTTGACCGTCTTAACGCAAAACCGTTCAGAAGTTATGACGCTGTAGACAATAATAGAGCTTGTTGCTCCGAAAGTCTTGTCGCCACCTAGTTTTTTCACGTTTCAGTGCAGGTGGTGCTAGTATCATGTTTAGTCGTCAAGAATCTCTGTGCGGTCATCACCTTGTCCCTTCAGAGTTTAATGTGATTTGGAGTATTTATGGCAACGGCATCCGTAATAGATATATCAGAGCAATCAGAGGCAAAAACTTTCAGTTTATCGATGGTCTAGTTCGTCTGCAGTGACACGTATTACTTAATAGTGACATAGATGGGATAGTCAGATCACGTCAGACGCAAGCCCACTGCGTGCACGCTGGTAGATGTGCTGCTCCGTCCTATTGACTGACATACATGAGATACTTTCCACTTGTAATTTTGTTATTATCTGATATTTCAAAAATATAAACTTAAAAGCTCTATTTATCGTGCAAGATTTGAACTTGAGAAACATGGAAATCGGGATGGCTTGTTCATACGAAGGCTAAGATGGTGTTCCGTTTACGTTCATCTACTGAGTTAACATGCTGTACTATACCTGTTATGCATATTTCCAGGCGAGAATTAAGTCTTTCTCAATTATCTACTGTTCAAAGTTTGATGATGATCTTGGAGATCGAAAATAGTATTACAAGAAATAATCAGCAGCTGTCCGTCCATTTTTCGATATGTCTCCCATTAACCACTAATAAAAGCAATATTTTCTTTAAATGAGTATGTGATCATTATGAAATTTTGCTATTAACTCCGTCACATAATGTACGAGTACACGAGTGCGCCAGAAGTGGTAACTTACCCATCATGAGTCACAACCATGCAGCATAGCTCTATGAAACCTGCACCATACACAGAAATATTATTATAGCTTAGCACAAGCGTACCTGAAAGAAACACGCAATGAGCAGAACAGAAATGACACTTCTGTTCAAAGATAATACTTAATTTTATCCATTGTTTTCCAGTGCTTCGTCCACGACTGTTTTACTTTCGTAAAATGAAGAACAAACCGCCTTCAGTCACAAGTTGTGTTTATTTACTGCACTATGCATTTCGAGCCCTGGAGGCTCATTTTCAGGTGCTTTTTAGTGATTTACATCAGGTTTTTTTAGTTGTTTGCCTGTTGATATTACATTTTTGTGTTACAACATGGTATATTGTAGATATAAGTTTAATAGCGTTAATAATACGAAACTAACTTACAGTTTAACATTGTATGATGTCTGCTTCTGTTGTGCAGTTGGTATACACAATACACATCTTTAATTTTGTAGTACATACATAGTCACACACTTTTTCGCACGTTGTAGTAGCAGAACGTAAACATGCCAAAGATTCTCGTTCCTACAGATGTTCTACTTCTAAATATAATCGGTTTTCTTGTTTCACAGAAGATAATATGACATAGTATTACTAGTACACATGTATTATTAAAATAATTATTTGGCACCATGTTGTAGGTTGTCAGCTGTTTGTACTATTATAGATTTGATTTCTCAGGAAAAAATAAACTTTTAAAGGTGTAGAAAAAATTGTGGTTGTTAAGCTCTGTTTGTTCATTCAACAAGTTTTCGGAATATTTTTCTTTGTGTAGCATTATTTCTAACTGTTCTAGTAGATTAAGTTTTTTACTGTTGGGTTCTGTGTGAAGTACAGTTAGGCTGTTGTGGATGTCAAGTCTGTGTTTATTAATATATATGTGGTTAGCTATTGTAGATTTTTCAAAATGGTTTAGTCGAAAGGCGTCGGTGTGTTCTTTATACCGTGTGTGGAAGGTTCTTCCAGTTCTTCATATGTAAAATGCAGGGCAACTGCTTCATTGTAATTTATATATTCCACTGTGTTGTGTTATTGGTTTGTGTTCACTGTGTGAGGTAAGTGGTATCCAAGTTTGCTGTTTGTGGAGAAAGATATTTTAATATTTTTTTTTAATAAGTTAGCTATTATTTGTGATACTGTGCCTAAGTATGGAATGCTTGTGAAGATTTGTTTTGTGTCGGTAGCTTTCTTTTCAGTGTTTTTGTGAGTGATGTTGGTCTGAACTTTTCTAGATAGTTTATCAATTGATTTTACAGAGTAACCATTATTTACTGCAATTGTTTTGATAGTATCTATTTCTTGTGTTAGTGCTTTGGGTTTTAAAGGTAATGTATGTGCCCTGTTTAACATTGAACTAAATGCAGCATACTTATGTGTGTTCGGGTGGTATGAAGATTCATGTATAAAACAATGAAGTCACTGTGATTCATGTTGGACCCCTGGACATTACAAAGTGTGGGACATGGCTCTTCTGAAGTCATCGCTATTTGTGATGATCCCATGGACGTTACGGAAGGTGGGACATTGCTCTTCATACGATGTGTGATCACCACGGACGGCAGTGCATGTTCTGCTGGCTACAAGGTTGGTCAGGAGTTCGTGTAGTAGCGCGTTCCATTCTTCTACCAACTGCTAGATTGTCGTTTGACGTGCTGCAATACGACTCCCGATCGCATCCCGCACCACACGTTCTTGATGGGATTTAAATCGGGGGAGGGGGGGGGGCAGGGAACTGGCAGGCCTGTTCATTCCCCGAATATACTCTCGTTCCAAGAGCTTTTTCACCTGCTATGTTCGATGCAGTAGCGCACTGTCTTCGATAACATTGTCCAACATGATCGTTTTAGTAGTGAAGGTGTCATGGTGTGGAGAGTCATAATGTTGTATAGGCTTACTAACGTCCTAATCTTTGAACATGGCGCACTCACCGGTCAGCGTTATTGTGACACTTCTCTTTCCTCATGTGCGTCTCTTCAGAGGTGCGTTCGGCCATGACTTCCTTTTTAAGGATGACAAAGCATGACTGCATGGAATAGCGTAGGCGGACGAGCTCTTGGAACGAAAGTATATGCCGCGAACGGGATGTTCTACATCTACATCCATACTCCGCAAGCCACCTGAAGGTGTGTGGCGGAGGGTACCTTCAGTACCTCTATCGGTTCTCCCTTCTATTCCAGTTTCGTATTGTTCGTGGAAAGAAAGATTCTCGGTATGCCTCTGTGCGGGCTCTATTCTCTCTGATTTTATCCTCATGGTCTGCTCGCGAGATATACGTAGGAGGGAGCAATATACTGCTCGACTCCTCGGTGAAGGTATGTTCTCGAAACTTCAACAAAATCCCGTACCGAGCTACTGAGCGTCTCTCTTGCAGAGTCTTCCACTGATCTATCATCGCCGTAATGCTTTCGCAATTACTAAATGATCTTGTAACGAAGCACGCTGCTCTCCGTTGGATCTTCTCTATCTCTTCTATCAACCCTATCTGGTACGGATCCCATACCGGTGAACAGTATTCAAGCAGTGGGCGAACAAGTGTACTGTAACCTACTTCCTTTGTTTTCGGATTGCATTTCCTTAGGATTCTTCCAATAAATCTCAGTCTGTCATCTGCTTTACCAACGATCAACTTTATATGATCATTCCATTTTAAATCACTCCTAATGCGTACTCCCAGATAGTTTATGGAATTAACTGCTTCCAGTTGCTGACCTATTTTGTAGCTAAATGATAAAGGATCTTTCTTTTTATGTATCCGCAGCACATTACACTTGTCTACATTGAGATTCAATTGCCATTCCCTGCACCATGCGTCAATTCGTTGCAGATCCTTCTGCATTTCAATATAATTTTCCATTGTTACAACCTATCGATACACCACAGCATCATCTGCAAAAAGCCTCAGTGAACTTCCGATGTCATCCACCAGGTCATTTATGCATATTGTAAATAGCAACGGTCCTATGACACTCCTCTGCGGCACACCTGAAATCACCCTTACTTCGGAGGACTTCTCTCCATTGAGAATGACATACTGCGTTCTGTTATCTAGGAACTCCTCAATCCAATCACACAATTGGTCTGATAGTCCATATGCTCTTACTTTGTTCATTAAACGACTGTGGGGAACTGCATCGGACGCCTTGCGGAAGACGAGAAACACGGCATCTACCTGTGAACCCGTGTCTATGGCCCTCTGAGTCTCGTGGACGAATAGCGCGAGCTGGGTTTCACACGACCGTCTTTTTCGAAACCCATGCTGATTCCTACAGAGTAGATTTCTAGTCTCCAGAAAAGTCATTATACTCGAACATAATACGTGTTCCAAAACTCTACAACTGATCGACGTTAGAGATATAGGTCTATAGTTCTGCACATCTGTTTGTCGTCCCTTCTTGAAAACAGGGTTGACCTGTGCCCTTGTCCAATCTTACGGAACGCTATGCTCTTCTAGACACCTACGGTACACCGGTGCAAGAAGGGGGGCAAGTTCCTTCGCGTACTCTGTGTAAAATTGAACTGGTATCCCATCAGGTCCAGCGGCCTTTCCTCTTTTGAGTGATTTAAATTGTTGTTCTATCGCTCTGTCATCTATTTCGATATCTACCATTTTGTCATCTGTGCGAGAATCTAGAGAAGGAACCACAGTGCAGTCTTCCTCTGTGAAACACACGTAAATCCTATCAAGCACGGGTGGAATGAGTTGAGAAGACGTATCGCAGCACGTCCACACACAGCAACGACCACCCAACAGTTGTCAACCGAGTTTGTGGATGAATGGAACGCCTTGCCACAAGAACTCGTTACCAACCTTGTGCCCATCATGGTAGCACGTAGCAGAGCGTCGGTGGTGCTCACACACCCTACTAGGAAACATACCCCGCCATTTTCAATGTCCAGGGGACCATCATGAACCGCGGTGAATTCACTGTAACTGTTGTTGTCTTCGGTCATGAGACATTGGTTAGATGTAAATCTCCATCCTATTATATACTGTTCAAGCTTCTTCCTCTTCGAATAACTACTACAACATACATCCTTCTGAATCTTCTTACTGTATGCATCTCTAGGTCTCCCTCTACGATTTTTACCCCCACACTTCCCTCCAATACTAAACTGGTGTCCCCTTGATGTCTCAGAATATGTCCTATCAACCGATCCCTTCTTTTAGTCAAGTTATACCACGAATTTCTTTTCTCCCTCAATTTTATCGATGCCTCCTCATTAGTTGCGCGGTCTGCCTATCTAATCTTCAGAATTTTTCTGTAGCACCATATTTCAGAAGTTACTATTCTCTTCTTGTCTAAACTGTTTACAGTCCATCTTTCACCTCCATATATGGCTACATTCCAGACAACAACCTTCAAAAAAGACTTCCTAACACTTAAGCGTATATTCGACGTCAACAAATTTCTCTTATTCAGAAACACTTTTCTTGCCAGCGCCAGTCTACATTTTAGATCCTCTCTACTTCGACCATTGTCAGTTATTTTACTGCCCAAATACCGAAACCCTTCTACTACTTTAAGTGTCTCATATCCTAACCTAATTCCCGTACCGACACCTGATTTAATTCGACTACATTCAATTATCCTTGTTTCACTTTTGTTGGAGCTCACTTTATATCCTCCTTTCAAGACATTATCGATTCCGTTCAATTATTCTTCCAAGTCCTTTGTTGTCTCTGACAGAATTGCTATGTCATCTGCAAACCTCAGAGTTTTTGTTTTTTCACCCTGAATTCCTACAGATTTTTCTTTGGTTTCCTTTACCGCTTTATCCAATACACAGACGGTTAATGTGGGACTCTGTCTCACTGCCTTCTCAATCACTGCTTCCCTTTTATGTCCCTCGGCTCTCATAACTGCCACCTGGTTTCTGTACAAGCTGTAAATAGCTTTCGCTCCCTCTGTTTCATCCCTGCTACCTTCAGAATTTGAAAGAGAGTATTCCACTCAACGTTGACAAAGTCTTTTCTCTAAGTTCACAAATGCTATAAAGAGAGCTTTTGACTTTCCTTAACCTATCTTTTAAGAAAAGTCGTAGGGTCAGTATTTCCTTACGTATTCCTACATCTCTCCGAAATCCCTAGTCGGCTTCTGCTAGTTTTTCTATTCTTCTGTAAAGAATCCGTGTTAGTATTTTGCAAACGGTTTTATTAATCTGATGTTTCGTTAATATTCACACAGTCAGCACTTGCTTTCTTTGGAATTGGACTTACTATATTCTTCTTGAAGTTTGAGGGTCTTTCGCTTGTCTCATACATGTTTATCACGAGATGGAATAGTTCTGTCATGGCTTGCTCTCCCATAGCTATCAGCAGTTCCAAATGTCGTCTACTCAGGGACCTTGTTTTGACTTCGTACATTCAGCGCTCTGTCAAATTCTTCTCGCAGTATTTTATGTTCTACCTCACCTTTATCATCCCTTTCTGTAATACAGCCTTCAAGTTCAACTCCCTTGTATTGATCCCAATATATACATCCCTTCCACTCTTCAGCTTTTCCTTCTTCGCTTAGCTTCCTTTCCTTCAAAGGCCTCTTTAATTATTTGTGTAGGCAGTATCCAGCTTTCCCTTGGTGAAATATGCTTCTAAATCATAAAATATGTCCTCTAGCAGTTTCTTCTTAGTCTCATTGCACTTCCTGTCAATCTCAATTTTTATAGGTTTGTATTCCCATTCGCCTGCTTCATTTACTGGATTTTTATATTTTCCCTTCCCATCAGCTAAATTCAATATCTCCTGTGATATCGAAGGATTTCTAATAGGTCTTCTCTTTTCATTTGTTTGATCAGTGTAATTACTGTCTTTGAATAAAACTATCATTCCTGTTCGTCGTGTTGCGTATTTCTTTCGGTTAGATTCTATAATGAGCTGTAGCAGTTCTTTCTATTTTTGGTTCAAGTTTCATTGAGCTATGTTGCTGGCAGTGACATATCAAGCGAAAGTTACTTTCGTCCTTATGTTTTGCATATCACTGCATTTCCATTTAACAGGACGTTTCGGCTACTAGTATCATTTCCTACAACAATGTTCGGTTGTTGTTGTAGTTTTTAGTCCTCAGGCTGGTTTGATGCAGCTCTCCATGCTATTCTATCCTCTGCAAGCTTCTTCATCTCCCAGTACGTACTGCAGCCTACATCCTTGTGAATCTGCTTAGTGTATTCATCTCTTGGTCTCCCTCTACTATTTTTACCCTCCACGCTGCCCTCCAATACTGAATTGGTGATCCCTTGATGCCTCAGAACATGTCCTACCAAGTGATCCCATCTTCTAGTCCAGTTGTGCCACAAACTCCTCTTCTCCCGAATCCTATTCAGTACCTCCTCATTAGTTATGTGATCTATCCATCTAATCTTCAGCATTCTTCTGTAGCATCACATTTCGAAAGCTTCTATTCTCTTCTTGTCCAAACTACTTATCGTCCGTGTTTCACTTCCATACTTGGCTACACTCCATACAAATACTTTCAGAAACGACTTCCTGACACTTAAATCTATACTGGATGTTAAATTTCTCTTCTTCAGAAATGCTTTCCTTGCCATTGCCAGTCTATATTTTATATCCTCTCTACTTCGACCATCATCAGCTATTTTGCTCCCCAAATAGCAAAACTCCTTTACTACTTTAAGTGTCTCATTTCCTAATCTAACTCCCTCAGCATCACCCGACTTAATTGGTCTACATTCTATTATCCTCGTTTTGCTTTTGTTGATGTTCATCTTATATCATTCTTTCAAGACTCTGTCCATTCCGTTCAACTGCTTTTCCAAGTCCTTTGCTGTCTTTGACAGAATTACAATGTCATCGGTGAACCTTAAAGTTTTTATTTCTTCTCCAGGGATTTTAATACCTATTCCGAATTTTTCCATTTGTTTCCTTCACTGCTTACTCAATATACAGATTGAATAACATCGGGGAGATGCTACAACCCTGTCTCATTCCCTTCCCAAACACTGCTTCCCTTTCATGTCCCTCGACTCTTATAACTGCCATCTGGTTTCTGTACAAATTGTAAATAGCCTTTCGCTCCCTGTATTTTACCCCTGCACCCTTCAGAATTTGAAGGAGAGTATTCCAGTCAACATTGTCAAAAGCTTTCTCTAAGTCTACAAATGCTAGAAACGTATGTTTGCCTTTTCTTAATCTAGCTTCTAAAATAAGTAGTAGGGTCAGTATTGTTGCAATGTTCGGTTTCAGTCGTAATTAAACCTATGCCTATTTCCTATGCGCATTTAATCGCAATCGGATTGTAGACAGGCTAGTGACTGCCCAAGAGCCAGAGGTTCAATATTTTTCTGAGGTACTCCCTCCCGAACATCATTGGTGATGGCATTCTACAAATATAAATACTTTCCTGTCTTCCCACCTACCATGTCTTTTTAACATAAAAATTGTTAATTTTAAGCATTTTCTTTCCCTAATTAGTGTTAAGTTTCGAAATATGCAAACTGCAACTTTGTTAAAAATCTAAGAATCTAATTTAACTTCATTTTAAGTAAATGTAGCTACAGTTAAATACTGCGCAACTCAGATCTGTTTTAGACACTAGCTGATGGTGGACGTTATGTCAAAGACAGATTTTGTCTGACACACAGTATCTCGTCACAATGTCAGACATAAAGTACAGTCAGATCAAGACAAACTCAAGGTTATGTTTACAACGCTCTGCATTTATGCTGTTCTCCCAGAGCAGGTTTATATGCCGTGGAATTTCGCTATTTTAGATGCAAAAAATATTATTATGTGCCAAAATCATTCAGCGTAATAAGAAAATGCAAAAAAATTACTATGATCATTTTCGCTGGACGTTTAGCCATGAGCTATCATTCTTCTTTATCACGGCTGAAACATATTTGTGAAGAGTAGAAGGGAAAAATAATCACTATCTAGACGAACCAGTGTAATAAAAATACTTTGAAATTTTTCACTTGATTTCTCCAACCTCAACTGCCAACTTCAGAAGATATAATCATTTTTTGATGATATAGCTCTTCTTACTTTCTGTCACCTCACGTGACTTTATTAATTATTTATGTTGGTATCTTTTCATATGCCGTGTATTCTACAACTTACCACCCGCAAACAATAAGATGATTTCTATTTTTTACAGACGGAAAATCGCTTATTATGTCGCTTTATTTAGAGTATTAAGAAAAGGAACGGAAGCAAGTCTGCATCAAAAATCGCAAGAAACACACTAAATAATTCAGTATAAAAACACGCTAAATAACTCAGTATAATAAATGATTTTCAGTCCGGAATGAGGGAAAACATAAAAACAGAAAACCGTTTTTTGTTTGCAGATGACAAGCTGTAGATTGCATGGTACACGTGAAACTTCTTAAGTAAATAACTAACGGCGTCATACGAGGTATGTAAAAACTGTGAAACTGTCCTGTTTCCAAATTAATATCTTAGGCCTAATTTCGGCACGGCTTAAGAGTACATTTCTCAACTCTGTGACACCTGTCTTTACCTTATATGAAAACTAACGTAAAATGTAAGACTTTATTATCGCCCTTTTGTACACCTACATAGCTTTAAGCCGAAATTCGTATCCACCACTAGATATTCACATGTATTAATAATTTTCAGGAAGAAAATAAACAAAAGTCTCTGAAGACAGAGTAGAAATTGCTGAAACATGTTTGCGTAAAACTAAACAAACGGTAATTTCCATATGCCAATGGCCCTTTCGTTTTCTTTATCTGAAGACTGTGCCTACTGTTAGATCTCCAGTTATATAACATCACTCTCATATCTGCCGTCAGTTCCAAGCGAACATAATTTAATTTCTCTTTCTGTAGTCCTTACATTCATTTCTGTTTCTACCAACACAGTTTTTTGTCCCTCGAACTTATACCGCCTTTAAATAAAGCCAGAATTACTCAATACTTTCAATCATGAAATTTCAAAAACGATTCGCAGAATTTTTAGTAACATGATTTGTTCGCCTTCTTTCATCTGTGACATTGTCATCTGATGTTATTAAAATAAAAAAAATCACATACAGTTCCTAACCTGGTTGGTGAACCTGTACTATGTGCCCATTAGGAATGACAGTATTTATATTTGAGATCATTTTTCATGGTGTCTTCATTATTCTTGTACCGGAAAAGTTCTACTTTGTCAATCATCAGAGATAGTTTAAAGAAAAACTATCCTAAGTGTTATATGAACTTAACAGCTCGAAAAAACTATCCTGATTTAAGACCTGACCATAAAATTATTGTCAATAACCAATTCATTAATTATTTGAAATGCTAAACTTCAAATTAATGATTCTAAATTGTTTTCTATTGGAGTGTCAAGAAACTAAACTTTAGGCAATGTAATTTACGAGCAAATTCTGTTACGCTACTTAACTTATTTTCTATATGAAGCAGAATGTAATGAAATTTGAAACTGTAGTAGTAGCTTAGACTCTTACTGTTGACTGCGACCAGCTTTAATCTAAACAATTTCACTGCTCTGATTTGAATTGTATGACTTACCTTACATACAGTCAAAAAATTTTGAGAAAATGCTCTCGTCTCACAGACACGGAATTTATAACTCTATATTATTATTTTATACAGCACAGGCAGTATTGTGTGATCAGAGATCTTATTCGGTATTAAGGAAGAACTAAAGCTACTTTTTCAGACGTTGTTTACCTGTAATCAAGTTTACTTTTGGACATTTTAGCTATTTAAGCTGTATTTCTAATTTTGACCCTTTTTTAAGTATAATACGTACTAATTATCTTTCATGTTTGTAAGTCATGCAAAGCCATACCATAGTAACCTATCACGAAATATGCTGAAACTCAGAACTTTTAACATATCATGTTCACAAAAAACACGCAGGTAACTAAACTCTTCATTAAATTTTCAAATAAAATGTCAGTTCACTGTATGGCACAGAGAACCGTAATGCTCCCAAATACTCAGTGACAAGACCCTAAAACCTCATCAGTGAGAGACAAGAATCTCGGGTGCTTAACCTGTACAAATACGGACACCAATGAATGGAAACCATTACGCTTTCTCCAGGCCTTGTTTAAGTACTACCTTCCAAAGTCGCCCGCGGATTCTGAGTCTGAATACGAACAGCCCATTTCAAAGCAGAGATAGCTACGTGTACACTGAGACATGGAACCAATTCTGCTCCCTCGAGCAGAAAATCGAAGATATCGCTCATCCGCAACACTTTTAACGATACGCTTTTTCCGTCGTAGGGTGGCACGGCTGTGATAGGATATCGGTGGACCATCACTGAAATTTACAAAGATTGTCATTTTTAGACAATGTGTATTTCGCCTGTTTTGTAATAGTCCCTAACTAAAAATCGAGCACTAAATAAATTCTCATGAAATATACAAAATCTTTGCTACTTCTGAAACACTTCCTAAATTTCTTGGCAAATTGAACTTCAATGAAACCGCAAACAGCTGTCAAGTGACATTTTAATCACGACCGGTTTCGCTGCCGTAAAACAGCATCTTTGAGTGGTTAGTAGTGTTACATAGATTAGCACACGTAGACCGGTCATGATTAAAGCAGCACTTAACAGCTGTTTGCAGTTTTATTCAAGTACATTTCACTTTCAATGTCACCGGCTGTGGCTGCCTGTTTTATAAATACACACATACATTGGCGCATTTGGAACTCATAATACTAAGATTTCCAGCAGTTCATTTGCCATAGGACATGGTTCCACATTTTTTATTTTTAGGTTAGATTAGATTAATTATTCATTTCATAGACACATAAAAGAGGGAATCCTCCTGGGTGTGGAACATACCAGATAAACACATTACAAAAATGTAATTAGAAAAACTTGAGTTTCATTCATCATAATGATACTCAGTCAATAAACAGTAAAATTATGTACATGAATTAAATTTAAACTTCTAATATTTACGGGTTTAATACTTACATCTGCTTTCATTAAATCCCTCATTCAGACATTTGCTAGTTTCTTGGCTATTACAACCAATCGGGAGGTCTGCTAAATACTATTGTTTACGTAAGAAGGATTGTTCTACATGAAATCCATACGGCTGTTTTTAGCCAAACCTTCCTGACTACAGCATTCAGTCGCTTTTCCTAACGTCATGTGTATTCGCATTATGGACAGATCTTCTGAAGATCATGTCTGGTCACTGCAATTACTCCCTGTTGTGTACTTTATTTTTCGTTCGTGACATTTCGAATTTTCCGTTGTTATTGTTGTGGTCTTCAATCTGAAGAGTGGTTTATGCAGCTCTCCATGCCAATCCATATCCGAATAACTGCTGCAACCTACATCCTTTTTTTTTAATTTTTAAATGACCACATCACCATTTGGCAGTATTTTTGTTGATTTAATTGCGATTTAGGTTTCGGCCTTAAACTCAATTACTTGAAAGTGGCATAAAATGACGAAACCTAGATCGTAATTAAATAAACAATAACACAGTCAAATGGCGGCGTGTTCATATTATAATTAATGTATGACAGTTGCGCAGCAACACCAAAAAGTGTCTACATCTTTCTGAATCTAATTACTGTGTCCATCTCTTGGCCTCCCTCTATGATTTTTACCCCCCACCAACAGACACTTACCTCCATTACTAGATTGGTGATCCCTTGATGTCTCAGAATGCGTCCTATCAATCGAACCCTTCTTTTGGTGCAGTTCCACCACAAATTTCGTGTCTCCCCAATTTTATTCGGTACCCCCTCATTATTTACGTGATCGACATATCTACTTCAACATTCTTCTGCAACACCACATTCCGAAAGCTTCTATTCCCATTTCGTCCAAACAGTTGATCGTTTATGTTTCACTTCCATACATGGCTACACTCCAGACAAATACCTTCAAAACCGCCCTCTTTACAATTAAATCTATATTCGATGTTAGATCATTTCTCTTCTTCATAAATGCTTTTCTTGCCATTGTCAGTCTACATTTTAAGTCTCCTCTATTTCGACCATCATCAGTAATTTTGTTGCCCAAATAGCAACAGTCTTCTCGTATCCTAATCTAATTCCCTCAGCATCACCTGATTTAATTCGACCAAATCCCATTATCTTCATTTTGCTTTTGTTAGTGCTCATCTTATACACTCCTTTCAAAACACTATTGATTCAAATAGTTCAAATGGCTCTGAGCACTATGGGACTTAACTTCTGAGGTCATCAGTCCCCTTGAACTTAGAACTACTTAAACCTAACCATCCTAAGGACATCACACACACCCATGCCTGAGGCAGGATTCGAATCTGCGACCGTAGCGGTCGCGCGGTTCCAGACTGTAGCGCCTAGAACCGCTCGGCAATATTGATTCCATTGAGTCGCTCTTCCAGTCCTTTGCTGTCTCTACAGTGTCAGCGGCAAACGTCAGAGTATTTATTTCTTCTCCCTGAACTTTAATTCCCACTCCAGATTTTTCTTTGGTTTCCTTTACCGCTAGCTCAGTGTACGGATTGGATATTATTAGTCTTGGTCTCATTCCCTTTACAACCACTGTTTCCCATTTATGCACGTCGACTCTTATTACTGCCGTCTGAATTCTATACAAGATGTAAATAGCATTTGGTTCCCTCTGTTTTACCCCTGCTACCTTCAGAATTTCAAAGAGAATATTCCAGTCAGTACTGTAAAAAGTTTTCTCTAAGTCTACAAATGCTATAAACGTAGGTTTGTCTTTTCTTAACGTGTCTTTTAAGAGAAGTCGTAGAGTCAGTATTGCCTCTCGTGTTCCTAATTTTTTCCGGAATCCCCGAGGTCAGCTTCTGTCAGGAATTGGAGTAGGAATTACTGCATTCTCCTTGAAGTCTGAGGGTATTTCGCCAGCCTCATACATCTTGCACACCAGATGGAGGAGTTTCGTCGTGGCTGGCTCTCCCGAGGCGATCAGTAGTTCTGACGGAAATCGTCTACTCCTGGGGCCTTGTTGCGACTTGGATCTTTCAGAGCTCTGACAAATTCTTCTTGCAGTATTATATCTCCGATCGCAACTTCAGCTACGTCCACGTCCCTTTCTGTAATATTGCATTCGAGTTCATGTCCCTTGTATGGACCCTCTATATGCTCATCCACTTTTCATTTTTCCCTTCTTTGATTAGGACTAGACTACTCATACAGCTGCTTTCCTTTTCTTCAAATGCCTCTTTAATCTTCCTGTGAACGGTATCTATCTTTCTCCTCGTAGGATATGTTTCTGAATCCTTACATTTGTCCTTTTAACAATTTCTGCTTAGCCATTTTGCACTTCCTATCAGTCTCATTTTTTAAACGTTTGTATTCCCCTTTACCTGCTTCATTTTCTACATTAGTAAATTTTCTCCTTTCATCAGCTAAATACAATATCTCCTGTGTCATCCAAGGACTTCTGGTAGGCCCTGTCTTTTTATCAATTTGGTCTCTGCTGCCTCCTCTATTTCATCTCTTAAAGCTGCTCATTCGTCTTCTGCTGTCTTCCTTTCCCCTGTCCTAGTCAGGTGTCCCTAATGGCCCTCTGAAACTCTCAACAACCTCTGGTTCTTTCAACTTATCCAGGTCCCATCTCCTTAATGACCTACCTTTTTCCAGTTCTTCAGTTTTAATCTACAGTTCATAACCAATGAATTGTGGTCAGAGTCCACGTATACAACCTTCTTTTATAACTTTTAAACCAGGTGTTAGCGATGGTTAAATTATGCTCAGTGCAAAATTTTCCGTAGATCCGGTAAATGATGTACGAGGGCTATCCACAAAGTACATTACGTTTTGGAACTAAAAATAAATAAAGTAGTGGAAAATTTGTTTATTATATACAGATGAAAGCCACACTTCAATACTACTTTTCTACATAGTTGCAATTTAAATTAAGGCACTGCGCCTTCAACCACGTGGTCACCTCTTCTTGAAGCTGTGCGTCGTCATCAAAACGCTGCATAGCCAACCACTTCTTCATTGCTGGGAATAAGTGGAAGTCTCTCGGTGTTATGTCGGGACTGTACGGCGGATGAGGAAACAACTCCCACTTAAAAAATTCGAGAACTTCACGAGTGGAATTTGCCGTGTGGGCCCGGGCGTTGTCGTGAATCAGCAAGATCTTTGAGCCCAACTTTCCCCTGCGCTTGTTTTGTATTGTTCTTCTGAGGTTGTGCAGAGTTTGGCAATACCAGTTGAGAGTTTATTGTAGTGCCTCTTTCCAGGAAATCCACAAAAATCGTATTTCTACCGGGTTACTGATTAACCACGTGGTTGAAGGCGCAGGCGGCCGAATTTTATGACGAAGGAATTTCCAAGCTCGTCCATCGCTACGATAAGTGCCTTAATTTAAATGGCAACTACGTAGAAAAGTAGTATTGAAGTGTGGCTTTCATCTGTATATAATAAAAAAAATTTCCAATACTTTATTTTTAATTCCAAAACGTAATATACTTTGTGGATAGCCCTCGTACTATTTTTTACCTGATTTTGTCACCTAATTTTTATTGACATATGTGTGATAAGAAGTCACTGAATGTCAATAAATGATCAATAATTTATCTTTTCGTCTTTGTGAGGTAGTCACAAGATTTCTTTCTCCTCAAGACATTTTACAACGTGCTCATCGAATTTCTTTTATGTTCATTTGTACAAAGCCACAGTTCGAACACAGCTAAGCGCGTTTTGTCTGTTGTTCACATGTTCACCTGTCTCACACGTGCAGTAAAACACATCGGATGAATGTCTTGATCGCTACGGTCGCAGGTTCGAATCCTGCCTCGGGCATGGATGTGTGTGCTGTCCTTAGGTTGGTTAGGTTTAATTAGTTCTAAGTTCTAGGCGACTGATGACCTCAGAAGTTAAGTCGCATAGTGCTCAGAGCCATTTGAACCATTTTTTTAATGTCTTGACGTACATTATCTTCCTTTTCATGCTAAGCGATTTGTTTCCTTCTATCTGTCTTCCTTGTCTGAATACAAGTTTTTCTGATGCAAATATTTCTCCTAATCGAATTTTAAGCCCTGTTCCCGCGCTTACGGAAAGTAGTAATGAATTAAAAGTGGCTCCCCCTTCTTGCAAGAAGAACATTTCTGTTTTGTTTAGTCCCTCAACTTGTTTCACCACAGTTTCAGCTCCTTCGGTGGTTTTTAGTTTCCAAAATTTATACACACATATTTTATGTTGTTTAGGAATGGTTGACATCAGAGTTTGTTGTTGTTTAGATTACATGCGTACTTCATCTTTTTTCTTATAGTACGTGTGCCCCTTGGGAAATCAGTCAGATGTTTGAATTAATACAGCACATCATTTGCAACACGTGGCTACTAGGGCAACGTCTATATTTAATCTATATATTCCGGTAAAATATTGCTATGGACCCCATTTTTATGCTTGTCGTTGCTGCAGTTGACATGTCCTGAACTGCTGATATCTGGTTTTCGTTTGTCTGCTAAATGTGTTGTTCTTACTGTTTTTATGTTTACAGTGATATGTGGACATAGGTAAGATTTCGTGAGGTTTTTGTTTGGAAAACTACTTGGTGTGGTTTGCTATTTTAGCCTATGTTGCGGATTTTTAATAGTGTTTACTTATGTTCTCTCGTGCTGAATGGGAAATTCTGAATGTTAATATGTTGCTGTCGTTGAGACACACTTTTAGTGAATATTTATTTTTTAGACACGCAGTTGACCGTCGTTTGTTTCACTGTTTTGTTTTCGAATAGCGACCTCGAACTTCGAATTTGTTGCGATGTTTCTCTCTCTCTCTCTCTCTCTCTCTCTCTCTCTCTCTCTCTGTGTGTGTGTGTGTGTGTGTGTGTGTGTGTGTGTGTGTGTGTGTGTGTGTGTGTGTTTTCTACTGTGTGTTGTTTGATAACTGGCTTATTGCGTTGAATGATGTTCTATTGCAGAGTACTGTTTGATCATTGATGACCTTATAGTCTTGTGTGAAAGCTTTTGTAGTTGGAAATTTTCTTTTGTTGTTAATAAATGGACAATGCTACAGATGATTACCGTATTTTAAGATCTGGAGATACGTTTCTGTGCCACTAGCGTGGTGGGGGTTTTCAGTGACGTGATTACTGTATGGGCTGTTTTGAGTTTTACATATATTGGAATTAGTGTCGGTGGTTTCCCTCTATTATGATTTTTAGGATGTGTAGTTTTTTATCTGTTCCGGGCTTAAGTGCGAAGTGGACGGTTTGGTGGGTAGTATTGATGTCTCTCTATAATTGCAGTCGCCATATGCGTTTCATCAACTTAGCAAATTGTGTCATCAACGTATATATTACACTGTGCTAGATATATTTCATCACCTGTTCAAATATTTTGTTTTCGAGAGGGTAAAGGTAGTTATTGGCCAGTAAGCCATTTACACACCTTGAGGAGACCTTATGGATGTAAAATTCTTCCTTCAGGCAATTAAGAACCAAGTACAGTTCAGGAAAGGTCAACTACAGCAGTTCTAAGTGTAAAATGTGGCACATGCCACTGTTACACCCAAATATATATTTTATAGGTTATATTCTACTCAAAAATTCACTTCAGATGTTGATCTAACATCCCAGTGTTCCAGATGGCATTTTGTATTAGCTAAGACTTGGGGCTAATTTTTGTCGGTAGCTACAGGGCGCACATAATTTTAAAAAGGTGAGGTACTTATGTGATCCTAACAAGTAAAATATCTGATAACTATGTTCCTAACCTACATAAAATGTGCGTGTACATTTCAGAGGAAAAAAAAACACTGAACGTACCACAGTTCTGGTGTAACATGTTTGGCGGTTAAGCAATATAAAATGTGTTCTTGCATAAAGGTGGACAGACCTTAATTTATTAAGATATTTGTAGCATTCGTTACCTTTTATTATTGAAGCGCTAATTAATAAACTTAGCTAATGTAATTTTTTACTCTCTTACTATCCTTGATCTTCTGTCAGTTTTGGTTTCGGTCTTCTTGACATTAGGACTTGAAAATTGTTGATAACTTCCTAAATATACGTAACATATGTATTTTACTGTCATCTACTCAAGTAGCGCTATCTGTAAAATTTCTGTAAAAGTAGCTAGATATTTTATTTACGTTATTGCTCTCTTTTCTCTTCAGTTAAAGTGTAGATCTTTCAAAATATTACAAAGTTTCTTAGAAAGAAAATTTTGAAAGGCGATTTCCGAGTCAAATATACATGAATCTGTGTTTCGTTATTATCTGCTGAGCAGCATAACGTAGTAGGGCAAGGAGAACACTTCTTGGCCAGGCACAATTTTTTTTTAGTATTCAGTTACTATTGGTTTTCCGGCTTGAGTTTACTGCAGTTTAATGAACGAGAACTAGATCAGACACGTTTCGCCTTTATTTATAAACCATCTTATGTGGTTACTCTGCAAATTGGATACATACGTTTGTACAGGTTAAAAACAGCGTTTCGTTTATAAAGTTGGTGTGCAGGTTAATTACGGTTTTCTTTACATATTCTGCTTCTTCCCTCCTTTCTAGCAGCGGTTCACATCTAACGACTTCGATTAACATACGCACCTGGCAGTTTTTGCCACTCTGCAGTATTACTTTTGCTGCATTATATGCACTTCACTTTCGTAAACTGAACTGAAGTTATGTGTGTTCCTGCACAGTAATAGCGTTTATGTCTTTCGTTTGTTTTCGTTCACATTGTAAGTGTTGGCAACCTTTGTAACTACATTTTTTTGAGCTAGTGTAAATTAGTGAAAATGTCTTGTATGTTAGGTAGAGATGCGAGAGGTAATTTTGGGTTGGGGGGAGGGGATCGGTTGATTGCAAGATTTTTTTTTTTTAGGGGATCGGTAATGAGCCTGGTTGGTGATTATTGGACACAGTCTGGAAGTAGATGGTAATGGTAAACGGAGCCTGTGGTTATAGGAATATATTTAATGTTATATTAAGTGGTCGATCAGTTTAAAGACTGTGTGGTTTGCAAAACTGGTCTGATAATTTACGAAGTGTTTCTTTTCGTTACGTTACGTTTTTTTGAATGTGGTACTTTTCGTGTAAGGTGAGGAGGTGTTTTTTTGTGGTTCATCCTTATGAATTCCATGACTGTGTCTCTGTTGCTGGTGTAATATACCAACTGAAACGCAATACATGTGATGGAAAATACATAGGTAAAACCTGGAGGACATTTGACGCCAGATACAAAGCCATGCAAACATACATATTTTTAGTCATATCAGTACCGGCTCGAAATAACATGGCAAGTAACAGTTTGATCTGTAAAATACATTGGTGTGCAAAACTGAAGGATGAAACTAATTTTCGCATGGTGTCTCACTGCCAAGTAACATAGCTCGATGAAACCTGTACCATACGCAGAAAGAACTGCGACATTATAGTGCAGATAGTAAGGTAATGAAAGGAACAGAAATGACGCTTTTGTTGGAAGACAATAATTACACTGAGGTCAGAGCGACGTATGATTGTCCCTGGACATGTCAAAAGACGGGACATGATTCTTAATAGGGTGTGTGAGTACCACCGACGGCAATGCGTGCTTTACGACGTGCTTTCATGCTGGCCACAAGGTTGGTAAAGAGGTACTGAAAGCGTTCCATTCCTTCATTACCGCAGATTGGAACTGCTGGGCGGTCGTTGGTACATACAGACGTACTGGAGCACATCTCACCAACACATCCGACATGTGCTCGATGCAACTTAAGGCGGGAAAACGTGTAGTCTAGTATATTCGCAGAATATTCTCTCGTTGCAAGAGTTAGTCCGCGGTTGCGCATTGTCATCCATAAAAATAAAGTCAGGGCCGAATGCACCTCTGAAAAGACGCACATGGGAAAGGAGTAGAGTGTCACAATGCGTTGACCTTTGAGTACACCGTGTTCAAAGACTTCGGGGTTAGTATGTCCATGCAAAGTTAAACTTCCCCACACCGTAGCACCTGGACCATTAAAACGATCATGTTCGACAATGTTCCTGGGGTCGTTACGTAATGCAACTCTCACCATATGAAGGTACGTCCATAGTCAATATTCAGGCTGAATCTGCTTTCATCCGAGAAGAGCAGCGATCGCTCTCCTCGTTGGTCCAGTATCTATGCAAACGGTGCCGCTAATGTCGCGAGTGTCAACGGAATGCAACATACTGTTCGTCGGACAAAGAGTCGCGCCCATTCAGTCTCCGTGCCACTGTGGAACGAGAGATTACGTGCCTTGCAGTCCTGTTGAAAGTGTTTGCACTTGCACCCGCTGTTCGCAATGGCTCCCTTGTTTCCTGTTGCACACCGTAACGGTCATCTGCCACTGTAGTTGGCGCTGGTCGACCACCACCCCTCCTTCGGGCAGCAGTGCACGTGGTTCGGATCACGCCCACGCTCGTGAAACAAACTATGAGCAATATTAAACTTCTGGAGTATATTCGTCACATTTCGCCCTTCATCCATTTTCCCGCTGATTCTCCCAGTGTGAAGTCATCCAAATGTAGTTCAAATCAAATGGCTCTGAGCACTATGGGACTCAACTGCTGAGGTCATTAGTCCCCTAGAACTTAGAACTAGTTAAACCTAACTAACCTAAGGACATCACACACATCAATGCCCGAGGCAGGATTCGAACCTGCGACCGTAGCGGTCTCGCGGTTCCAGACTGCAGCGCCAGAACCGCGCGGCCACTTCGGCCGGCCCAAATGTAGTCTCCGCGAACATCACCATAGTGCACCGTAACTGCTTTGCTGATTGACACAAACCGTCTTGCTCTGTTCCTTCAACAGACAGCCACATTTGGAGTTACAGTCATTCTGAGATCAATCTATGTGACGTCCAGCTTTCTGTGCAGCACTGGGAGACCTCTGGCTACATGCTCCTTCACTTTCATTCACTTTCACCGTTGTTAATATTTTATGCTACTTTTCTGTACGTCCATATTTTTTGTTGCGCAGTGTATTTTTGTGTGTATGGCTTTTTAAAAAAGGAGGGTTGCAACTTTAATAGTGGCAACTATTTATTTACAGCTCGTACAAAATAGATACGTGTTTCACAGTTTTACTGGCTTTCAAAGGAGTTACCAGCATTGTGTATAATCCGTTGCCAGCCATGTGGAAATCGTAGCAGTGCCAGTTGAGTTGACCGTTCGAGCACCGCGATATATTGCCCGACGAATTTGCAGCAGTTCTGAAGCGAATGCTGTGAAGTGTTTGCTTCAGTTTAGAAATCGAGTTGAACTCACGAGGACTTAAGTCAGGGGACTGTAGCAGGCGATATAACACTTAGCAGTCCCATCGGTCAAACAAATCAGTAACAGCTTGCACTGTGCGTGCTTGAGCATTGTCCTGCAAAATGATGGCCAGGTCCTGCAGAAAGTGTCATCACTTCTGTATGCTGTTAATTTTTGGAACACAACCTACGACCAGCTTAGAGACAGAAGTGATGACACTTTCTGCAGGACCTGACCATCATTTTGCAGGACAATGCTCAAGCACGTACAGTGAAAGCTGTTACTGATTTGTTTGACTGATGGGACTGCTAAGTGCTATACCACCTACTGCACTCCCCTGACTTAAGACCTCGTAAGTTCAACTAGATTTCTAAACTGAAGGAAACACTTCACGGCATTCACTTCAGAACTGCTACAAATTCGTCGGGCAGTAGACCGCGCCGCTCGAACTGTCAACACAAATGGCACTGCTAAGAGTATCCTACGACTTCCACATCGCTGGCAACGGGTTATACACAATGCTGGTAACTACTTTGAAGGTCAGTAAAACTTCAACGTATCTATTTTGTACGAGCTGTAAATAAATAGTTGCCGCTACCAAAGTTCCAACCTTCGTAGTATAGTTAAGCACGTTATGTTCAAATGTGCGGATCTGAAGGCTGTTTTATCATAAAATTGTTTGCTGTGAACGATTTACCGACAACAGATATTTACAGAAACTTTGCGATATTTTGCGAAGAGACTGCACCCTTAATTTCGACAGCTATGTAAATGGGCATCTGAATTCAGCCCTGATCGTACTTTATTCTAAGGTTATCTATTGTGGTACATGATGACGGTACGTGAAATATGTGACTCAACAGCAGACCAGATGGAACGAAATCGTACGTTTGACGAGGAGAATCAACTATGATAATTTTTATTGGAGCAAACCCCGACGTCGGGCTCTAGTCTGAACGCATTGGTTGAATAACGAAAGCAGCGGGCACTTCTAAAGCACATGTGCAAAGATCTTAAAACACACATAACAACTGCAAATACAGTGAACATTTCTCACTGCTTAGAAAAACAATTGACAAAACTAGATGAGTTGCCCGCCAGCCACAATGTACCGCAAGGTTTAAACCAAAATTATACAGTGACCGGAAAAAAAATCCCAAGACCAAAAAATAATGTAGAGTAATGTAATTTTGGGGAATACATTAATCTTGGTAACATACTTAAGTGATTAACACTGCAGGATCACAGATTATTGTAAGCGCGAGAAAAGCCATTGCAACTGTGAAATGCTGGTACATTAATAACCAGTATGATCGGCACAATGTTAATTGCAAGCATGCAATCGCGCATGCATTGTGTTGAACAGGTGCCAGATGTCAGCCTGTGGAATGGAGTTCCATGCCTGTTGCACTTGCTAGTCAATACAGGGACGGTTAATGCTAGTTGTGGATGACGCTGGAGTTATCGTCCGATGTGTGTTCGACTGGAGAAGACCTGGTGATCAAGTGAGTCGAGTGAACATATCAACACTTTGTAGAGCATGTTGGGCTGCGACAAACGTATGAGGGTGAACGTGAACATTATCCTGTTCGAAAGCACCCCCTGGAATTCTGTTCACGAATGGCAGCACAGCAGGTCGAATCACCACAGTGACGTACAATTTTGCACTCAGGTTGCGTGGGACATCCACGAGAGTACCAACTGTCATCCGAAACCGCAACCCAAGCCATAACTCTAGGGGCAGGTCCATTGTGTCTTAACACGCAGGCAGGTTGGTTGCAGGCCTTCAACTGACCTCCTCCTAGCCAACACACGGCCATCAATGACCCGAGACAGAGCCAGCTTTCATCAAAAAACACAATGAGCTCTTATTTGACATCACTGAAGTCGCAAATGGCAGTGGTTTTGGATCTACATCTACATCCATACCCCGCAAACCACCTGACGGTGTGTGGCGGAGGGTACTTTGAGTACCTCTATCGTTTCTCCCTTCTATTCCACTCTAGTATTGTTCGTGGAAAGAAAGATTGTCAGTATGCCTCTGTGTGGGCTCTAATCTCTCCGATTTTATCCTCACGGTCTCTTCGCGAGATATACGTAGGAGGGAGCAATATACTGCTTGACTCCTCGGTGAAAGTATGTTCTCGAAACTTCAACAAAAGCCCGTGCCGAGCTACTGAGCGTCTCTCCCGCAGAGTCTTCCACTGGAGTTTATCATCTTCGTAACACTTTCGCGATTACTAAATGATCCTGTAACGAAGCGCGCTGCTCTCCGTTGGATCTTCTCTATCTCTTCTATCAAGCCTATCTGGTACGGATCCCACACTGGTGAGCAATATTCAAGTACTGGGCGAACAAGTGTACTGTAGCCTACTTCCTTTGTTTTCGGATTGCATTTCCTTAGGATTCTTCCAATGAACCTCAGTCTGGCATCTGCTTTACCGACGATCAACTTTATATGGTCATTCCATTTTAAATCACTCCTGATGCGTACTCCCAGATAATTTATGAAATTAACTGCTTCCAGTTTCTGACCTGCTATATTGTAGCTAAATGATATAGGATCTTTTTTTCTATGTATTCGCAGCGCACTACACTTGTCTACATTGAGATTCAATTGCCATTCCCTGCACCATGCGTCAATTCGTTGAGACCTTTGTAACCTCCCCCCTCACTTATCGACCTTAATGACAGTGAAAAATTAAACCGCGTGTACCTAATGGAAATTTGGGAAAAGCAATCGTCACCGAAGTTAATCTATCGGTAAAGAGGGAGGAAAGGGTTACATCTAAATGAAAGGAAAAATGCAAATGAAACTGGTGGGAATTAATTTTGAAAAGGGGTAAAGTTAATAAAGAAAGTAAATGTGCGGCCGTTACGTTAACAATTAACTAGCGGTAATTAGATATTTGAGATTTGGGGGAAATCACGGTCGCCAGTCCTAAGGACAATTACTATAGTAACTGAAAAAGAAAGGTTATTACACATATAATTAACACTAGAAGCGTGGCAACTGAAGGTTGACACGTGTAGTGTGAAATCTGAAAGTTTGTCAGAAGTAATAAATTTCGCTACACTCTGACTTAATTTAGCAAAAGAATTAATAAAACCGGAAAATCGAAAGTTAATTTAGTGACTGAAGTTAATAGTGAGCTTTCTTTCTGAAGCACATCGAAATCCAGTAAAATACGGTTAGTCTTGGACTACCTCAACAATCATTTCAAAAGCAACTTGACTCTACGCAATTTAGAAACAAGAGATTTAACTTTGAACTTGAATTAAATGATTCTGAACTATTAACAATAGTAAAATTTAGTACGTACCAAGCTGAGCTGCAGTCACAGGTAAGCTAAAATATGCTAACAAAACTCGCACTCTAAATTTGTGCTCGTGTAACCTAAATATTGTAGCCAGCTACTGAACTTTGAAATTAAAGCAGTGAAATCTAATTATATTATTTTAATGCTGGCGTTTGAATTTCAACGACACTCGGGTTCATTTCGGAAAAGGAAGGGACCCTGCTTGGCAATGCAATTGGGACAATGAGCAACAAAGGTTCATGCTAAGTTGCTGTAATTTTGCGAGGCAAATGGAACAATTTGAAAAGCTGAGGTCTGCCATACAGTTCTGAAACTTTACGTGCTTTTAGTCTTCCTTGTTGGTTGATTGAAGGTTTGAAGCCGTCGATCGAGGAGGTGGCGACAGTCACTCATTGTCGGCCGTCGCTGTTGCAGAAGCTGGATGTTGGCGCGCCTTCTTCTCGACACGGTCACCAGGCGAAACGGGCTCTTGATGTGCGCCAGCTAATGCTTCCCGTCCGCGACACCATGTCAGAAACTATCATCGCGAGTCGAGCGCAATTACATGCTGCCAAACCCCGAAAGCGCGGCAACTCGCGGGAGCGTCACACAACACACCTGCTCCACTCGCTACCCCCGCCAGACTCCCCGACTGCCCAGCCCGCGCTCCACGCGGCAGAGTTAACACTACCAAAGATCCTACACACTTTGATTCTTCACACGACCTATCGACGTAATCGTTCGATAGCAGTTTTCCCTAGGCAAGACCCAGCGTAAAAATACAAATAATATTTACGAAACAAACCAATTATAGATCGACATAAGTGCATAAATATATATATATCCAAACAGTAAAGCAATTACAATATATAAAGAGACAGAAATGTCATATCTTGCGGTAGCAAAACAAGGAAAAAAATAATAGTACAATAGATGGAAATAGGAGGATATGCATTTCCGGCGTTACACGTGCCCCACATTGTCTGAGGATGTTCGTGTAACGTAAACAGACTCAGAAAATGTCCCAAAAAGAAACAGCGGAAATGCATATGCTCAAAACATCAACAAAATTTAGCATTCGCCTAATTAACCATAAACCAATTTTTAGACAATAATAATTGAGTGGAGACACTGCTAATCTTATTCCACTCTGTCATCTTGCACAAAGTAAAACAGGTTGACAACATATCAAAATCCATAAAAAACATAGAAAATGGTTTAGCTATTCCAAAATCATTAAAATTCGTAACACTATCATGAAATGGAATACTATTTACAAAATTAATCAGAGTACATGGTCATAAAAACAGGTAGATCAAAATACTCAAATTAATAATTAATTACATAGAATACACATTTTTACAAAACCCTTTCATAATTAATATTCTCGTCATGTCCAATTAACGCTAAACAAGAAAATAATATACATCAGATCGAAAAAAACATAAATATTGACAGTATAATTCTTTCAGCTGTCCAGGAAGAAAAACAATTCCGCCTTCCGCACTCGCAAGTACAAAGAATGCCGACAGCGGCCCAAGAGCCAACAGCGGCACAAGAGCCGACAGCGGCTCGCCTCGCCAGTATTGTTGCGCCCGCGTGTGCGGCACGCTTGATCTCACTCGCCCTTGTGACGGCGTTTCCAGAACGTCCGTTCCACTGAATTCTTTCGGAAAAACTCACTCCCGAGTAATCTCAAGGAGTCCATAAACACTATCACAGTGGATAACTCAACACTGTCCATCATCACACATGTACAAGCCTGAAACTTAAAACAGCGTCTAAGTACATCGGCAATGACTAGTAAAACACATATTCATGAAATCTTACAGCTAGTTACAAAATCATATTTACATTGCTTAATCTACTGTGACTCAGCTGAAAACTTAAACTAGCAGCTTGGATTTTTCAGTTGATTAGATCATGATTAAATTGATTAAAATTAAATTGATTAATCAAAATTAATTACTTATTAATTACAACTTCTTTAATGACCTTGGTCAGTCAAAAGCATGGCAATCTAGCAAACCTTAAATCTTACACTCTATATTTACATATTGTACAAATTACCCATTGTGTGGTATTAATCGATCCTAGGTTGGTACAATTTCAAATCTACTATATTTCGTATACATAATAGCTTTCCAGAGCTTGGATACTCTAAGCAATAAGCATTTGTGTGAGGTATACCAATGACTTTATATGGTCCATTATAAACAAACTTAAATTTAGAGATTTCATTGTCTATCTCGCTCGATTTCTCATGAGCTTTTACAAGTACTAAGTCTCCGATTGCAAACTTAGCAAAACGCGTTTTAGCGTCATGAAGACGTATGCGAGCATCGGCTTTTAGCTTCATTACTTCTCGCAAACGATCTTTTTTCACACCAATACTAATGTCAATCCGTGGAGGGAATTTGATTATCTCTTCCACTAAACTTTTACTTCTGTCATCCAACAGGATTTCCTCTGGAGAAAATCCCGTAGATTCATGTCTCAAAGTGTCCACAATTCTCTCAAATTCTGCTACATATCTGCCCCATGGCCTATGGTTGTGATGGCAATAGGTACGGCAAATTCGGCCTCGTCTTTGTTCGTGTGTTACGTTTGACACACCGTCTACAATACTTTCCAATCCACTTTCTACACTATTGTCAATTCCGAGATTCCTCACATTACAGTAGTTCAAATTCATACCTACGTCAATAGCATCCGGCCAGTTAACAATGTGTATAGGCTGGTATTGCCTATGCACACCGTCTCCTGCCTCGTCAAAACTAACTACTATTGTTTTATCTTGTGACGTACATGTCAAAGTTTTGCTTTCGCAGTTAATCACTGCACGGTACTTTAACAGCCAATCTAACCCAATAATTACTTCCGTAGTTAAGTCTGGCACGACGACAAACTCTTGTTCAAATCGTGCCCCACATATCTCGAAGTTGACAAAAATCTGTTTTGTGACCGGTTTACTGGCCTTCCCAGTAGCACCGATAATTTTCACTCCTGTTACTGGCATAACTACGATGCCAGGTCTGTCTTTCAGTAACTCAAATATTTTCCCAGATACAGCACTCAATTCTGCACCGGTGTCAATCAACACGTTTAGTTGTAGGTCGTGCATATTAACAGACACTACTATCTGTCTACACTTGTCCTCGACTGTTTCTTTATTTTCCCACAGTAAATCCTCGTCTATATCCAGGTCATTCCAGAAAAAACCATCCGGCTTTGATCCCAAATCCGGTTTATCTGGCGGCTTTTTCAGCCTCTGTTTACATACAGTTTTAATTTTAACACGTTTGTCCTGAGGCTTAGTCTGTAGCATCGCCTCCAATACCGAAACCTTTTCCTGTAACTCGTCAACTAGTGAGTGTTGCTTTGCTATCAATTCACTAATTGTCACTTTCGTTGATTCCTCTTTGGCCAGATCGATCTCATCTGCCAATCTACCTGGAGGAATGTACCCAGTAGCATCTGAAATTACTTCCTCTGGATCTGCGCAACCCACACTGCTATCGTCTGACTGTATAATGTCAGCTCTAACCTCATACACGCTGTAATCTATGTGCTTTTCTACCAATCGTGTCCGGCTATCACTAAAATTTTCGTAATCTTTCCCCTTAATACTCTCGCAATGTTTAAACTGGAGGTTTGCGTCGGATGGGTCGGCTACTTCTACCACTACAACTTTCGGTAAAGTCTGCCGGTTAGGGCCAGAACTTTCCGTTACTCCTTCAACATCTAACTCCTGCGGGACGAAACACGACGAATCTTGCTCGTGCTGCCCATTAACATCAACTATTTCTGGTAAAGTCTGCCGGTTAGGGCCAGAACTTTCAATCACTTCACAAATACTATCTTCCGGTGGGACGAGACGCGGCAAATACTGCACGCGCTCCCCATAAACACTTCTCCCATACAGACCCCTATAATCTCTTAGTTCGTCGTATAAGCGACCGAACTGCCTTAACCAGACCTCATCCCTCTCTGCATCCCCTCGCTCAATGACGGACGTTTTATCCGACATCTGATCTTCTCTCAACAATTGCGAATCATTCTTAAACTCAATCTCCAGTTCCGCTGTGGGTATTACAGCTGCCACTTTATGATCGATTTCCGGAACACTACTTAAATTGTTCTCACTGACAGCGAATGTATTTTCTACTGCCGTGTATACAGCTGATCTACTACTTGTGGGCGCACTCTTTTCTCTTAACACTGGCACACTCTCCCGCCGTTGATTATTCCATACGGAATTTTCATAATGACGATACCTGGGTTTTCTCCTGTTATTGGGCCGCCAAAATTTCTCCACGCCCGCTCGGCCCCTCACCGGCGCGGCTAATGGTTTCCCTGTCTCGTCCCAGCAGATACGCTCCCCGGATACTGCTGAGGCGGCTGGTCACACCCTCTGGCGTTATTACTATTCTGTAAAGCCCGTATCACGTTAGTATGATACTGGTTTCTGTCATTCCTGTTATCATTTGCATTGTACCGATTGTTATTACGGTCCGAACCATTATTGTTATTGCTGCGGTATGCATTATTCCCATGGTTATCGTTGTTATGGTTGGGGTGGTACCCGTTGTTGTTACCACGGCCTCTACCACTGTCGCGATTATTGTGCCAATAGTCCTCGTCCTCAACTCTTTCCAGGAAATCATTGATTGTCCTGTAATTGCTTCCTACGTAGCGTTTTGTATCATCTGGAAGCTTCTTGTAGAGTTCCCAGACTATTTCGGATTCCGTGCGGCGATCACGCAAATATCCCAACTTGCGGATCCAGCCCTCACAAAACTCCCTCATCGAACCGCGCGAATTCGCATCGAAAGGCCTCGATACGACAAATTCGCGCCAGACACTTTGCTGTTTTTGCTCTGACCAGTATTCAGCCAGAAACAAATTTTTAAACTCGTCAAAAGTCAGGTTCGTAATGTCGAGGTTTAAGCCCCAACGCTTGGCATCACCAGCCAGCACATCAATAACCGCATTAATTTTTCTCTCATTAGTCCATGATCTGGGTAAAACTCTTTCACAATTTTTAATGAAATCCGTCGCGTGTATACCGCCTTTTTTCAAGGGGTCGAACCGCTCCTCTTTCGTCAACAATTCCGAACTATGTGCACAGATTGGCACATAGCTCTGTTTTTCGTCAAGTTTCTTTTCTAATTCCGACACTCTCGTAATTACTTGGCAAGTGGTTGTCGCAAGCGTTTCCACTTCCCTCTTTTTCTCTTCGCAGGTATTAGCCTGCTCCCTCACTTTAGTGTCTACTTCGGACACTAAAGCCTTTAAAGTTTCCACCTTCTGTTGATCCTCTTTTTTCACTAATTGAATTTGTTCCGTCACCTTATTCTCGATGATCGGAGCAACTGCTTCTCCTACACTTTTCTCGATTCTGCTAATTTCGGAATCAAAACGAGTATTTATGCTCGCAATTTCCGCCTGAACGCCTATCATTTCCTGTTTAAGATTACCGATTTCGGTATTAATTACAACAATATCTTCTTTGATTTTATCAACTTTTGTATTAACAACTCCAATATTGTTGTTAACAACATTAATAGCTTTGTTCTGATTGTCTAGCTTTCGTTCAGTCTTTTCAGACTGAGCTTCTTGCTTGGCAGACAGAGCTATAATTTCTGCCGATTGACTCTTGATTTCATTAATCAAAACATTCAATAAATCAGTTAAATTCCCGGAGACTACCGGTTTTACTTCCGTAGCTGGTTCCTCTATACATGTTCCCCCGTATTCATCATCAAGGGGTACAGATTTGATTTTCGCTTCCGATTCCGAAACATTTTCTAAAGTTTGGAATTCCATTTCTGCTCTTTGTTGCGTTTCGGCGGTCGCGTCTTTCATGCTAGCCGCCTGCCCCTGAACAATGGGAACCGCCGTGCGCGTTTCCCACTGTTCGACCGATTGTTCCGTATCCAAGTCTACCAAATTTTGGTAATTGTTGCATTCACTCATTTTAATAATTTTCAATATAAATGACAAATCTCAAATATAATTAGGATTACTCCCACTACTTATTCTCGCTGACGTAACGGCCTGTACGTAACCAGTGCTTTGTTACGAGATTTGCACAATGCCAAATTCGTGTCCAGAACAACCTCAAATCCAAAGATTGTCCTGTCACCAGGTCGCCACGTGTAACCTCCCCCTCACTTACCGACCTTAATGACAGTGAAAAATTAAACCGCGTGTACCTAATGGGAGTTTTGGAAAAGCAATCGTCACCGAAGTTAACCTGTCGGTAAAGAGGGAGGAAAGGGTTACATCTAAATGAAAGGAAATGTGCTAATGAAACTGGTGGAAATTAATTTTGAAAAGGGGTAAAGTTAATAAAGAAAGTAAATGTGCGGCCGTTACGTTAACAATTAACTAGCGGTAATTAGATATTTGAGATTTGGGGGAAATCACGGTCGCCAGTCCTAAGGACAATTACTATAGTAACTGAAAAAGAAAGGTTATTACACATATAATTAACACTAGAAGCGTGGCAACTGAAGGTTGACACGTGTAGTGTGAAATCTGAAAGTTTGTCAGAAGTAATAAATTTCGCTACACTCTGACTTAATTTAGCAAAAGAATTAATAAAACCGGAAAATCGAAAGTTAATTTAGTGACTGAAGTTAATAGTGAGCTTTCTTTCTGAAGCACATCGAAATCCAGTAAAATACGGTTAGTCTTGGACTACCTCAACAATCATTTCAAAAGCAACTTGACTCTACGCAATTTAGAAACAAGAGATTTAACTTTGAACTTGAATTAAATGATTCTGAACTATTAACAATAGTAAAATTTAGTACGTACCAAGCTGAGCTGCAGTCACAGGTAAGCTAAAATATGCTAACAAAACTCGCACTCTAAATTTGTGCTCGTGTAACCTAAATATTGTAGCCAGCTACTGAACTTTGAAATTAAAGCAGTGAAATCTAATTATATTATTTTAATGCTGGCGTTTGAATTTCAACGACACTCGGGTTCATTTCGGAAAAGGAAGGGACCCTGCTTGGCAATGCAATTGGGACAATGAGCAACAAAGGTTCATGCTAAGTTGCTGTAATTTTGCGAGGCAAATGGAACAATTTGAAAAGCTGAGGTCTGCCATACAGTTCTGAAACTTTACGTGCTTTTAGTCTTCCTTGTTGGTTGATTGAAGGTTTGAAGCCGTCGATCGAGGAGGTGGCGACAGTCACTCATTGTCGGCCGTCGCTGTTGCAGAAGCTGGATGTTGGCGCGCCTTCTTCTCGACACGGTCACCAGGCGAAACGGGCTCTTGATGTGCGCCAGCTAATGCTTCCCGTCCGCGACACCATGTCAGAAACTATCATCGCGAGTCGAGCGCAATTACATGCTGCCAAACCCCGAAAGCGCGGCAACTCGCGGGAGCGTCACACAACACACCTGCTCCACTCGCTACCCCCGCCAGACTCCCCGACTGCCCAGCCCGCGCTCCACGCGGCAGAGTTAACACTACCAAAGATCCTACACACTTTGATTCTTCACACGACCTATCGACGTAATCGTTCGATAGCAGTTTTCCCTAGGCAAGACCCAGCGTAAAAATACAAATAATATTTACGAAACAAACCAATTATAGATCGACATAAGTGCATAAATATATATATATCCAAACAGTAAAGCAATTACAATATATAAAGAGACAGAAATGTCATATCTTGCGGTAGCAAAACAAGGAAAAAAATAATAGTACAATAGATGGAAATAGGAGGATATGCATTTCCGGCGTTACACCCTCCTGCATTTCAGTACAATTTCCCATTGTTACAGCCTCTCGATATACCACACCATCATCCGCAAAAAGCCTCAGAGAACTTCCGATGTTATCCACAAGGTCATTTATGTATATTGTGAATAGCAACGGTCCTACGACACTCCCTTGCGGCACACCTGAAATCACTCTTACTTCGGAAGACTTATCTGCATTGAGAATGACATGCTGCGTTCTGTTATCTAGGAACTCTTCAATCCAATCACACAATTGGTTTGATAGTTCATATGCTCTTACGTTGTTCATTAAACGCCTGTGAGGAACTGCATCGAACGCCTTGCGGAAGTCAAGGAACACGGCATCTACCTGTGAACCCGTGTCTATGGCCCTCTGAGTCTCGTGGACGAATAGCGCGAGCTGGGTTTCACACGATCGTCTTTTTCGAAACCAATGTAGTCTACGGGGCATCAGACTCGGGGCTGTCCTCGAGGTAACCTTTTTGTAACAATTCGTAGTGCCACTGTGATGCCTCCTGCTGCTAAAATTACTGCATAGATGCCGTACAATGCGCCTGAGCCATGTGCCAAACACGATGGCCTTCCCTCTCGAAGGCCGGTCTTCTTGCGACTGTCCATTCTTGTGACCACAACTGTCAGTAATCACGTACAATGGCTACATTCCTGCCAAGTTTCTGAAATATCGTAGACAGGAATTCGATTGCTCTCTGATTTCTTCGTAATGTGAGTGTATATCGCGAGACATGCGTCGTGATCCGTAGTGGACGTCATATCTGGGAGTACTAGCACTGACGTGAGTCGACGTCTTCTTTTATAGGTTATAAGTCTTGTGACTGGTCAAGAATGACTGACGTCAACAAATTCGTCCAAACTCAAAGGTAACTAACGCCCACGACCGTAACAGCGTGTATTTAAGTGTATTTAAAGCAAACCTGATTTGCATCCTCATGGTGGCACTACTACCATCACTCTTATGCGACTGCTCGGAAGTCTGAATAGACATCATCTACCAACTTTCATTTGACCCGTTTTGTGATGTAATAGCCCATAAATAAAGTGCGACTGACTATAAATGTAAAATACCTGCGCGAGAGATAAATACTTTGTGGAATTTAAGCATCTTCGTGCGAACTGGATAACAAAGATATACAGACTGTATTAAGCTACAGCAAAGAGATAATTATTCCATGTTGGACACTGGGAGAGAGGTGTTCTATGTCGAATTGAGAGGAGATCGTTAGAAGCCGCCATTAAGGCAGTGATCTGTCTTTTATGGCATTGAAGAAAATAAACACACATAAAAGCACAAAAGGAAAATCAGGTGTGTAGAGTTCATAACCCTTAATCATTTCAAAAGATATATTCAGTGGTTATAAAGACGCAAGGCGTTCGGAAGTGTAGTGTGGTTTTGATGGTGCGAACCTGCAATTTTACACGGTTTTAGGATTCGTCGAGAATATTTCTCCGAAGACCTAAATAATTTCACGAACTGAAGTTGGACGCCACATTCCATACACATGACACAGCACAGCACTTGGCTGTACCGATCGATTTCCGTAGAGCGATAAATTATCTTTAGCGATTTCAGGTGGAGAAGTTCCAGCAAAGAGACTCAATGAGATCTGCTGCTGCGAAACGCATATGGTATTACGGTATTCTTTAACTTACGGAGAACAGTAAGCAATATAGACTTCATAACTACCACAAACAATTAAAAGGACTCAAACAAAAGGAGCAAACAGTTAAAAGGAATCGCTAAACCAAACCACAAATAAAAATCAATAATAAAACCCAATCGTGTTAATAAAACTCATTAAATAATAGAACAGAAATAAGAATTTTAAACGTTCATGTCGCACAGCTCTTTCTTGATGTTTGCGATTTTCTCCGTCAGTGTAGAATAAAAAACAAATAATTTCCAAAAGAAGATCATATTATAGTACTCGGTAGTCTGGCGCCAAGTTAGCAAATTATCGCACCTCCCCGTTACAGTTCAATGAATGCACAATGAGAGTTCCATAAAATGCGGATGAAACCAAATACACAGCATATTCTTAATGGAGATAAGCAAAGCGAACTTAGCAGGGAAAAATTACATGAGGTGGTCCAGTAAACATTTGACACACACTGATGATTTAACTAACCCTCCCTAAAAACGTTAATTACAGAGAACAAGAATGAAACTCTTCAGCAGATGCACACCACAAGAGGTTAAGCTATACCGCTGATCAAGACACTGAATTTCTGAATACTTAAAAAAACGAACTCATTATATACAGAGAGTAGGAATGATACTCTTCAGTAAATGTACGCCACGAGAGACCGAGCTGTACCGCTGATCAAAGCATTGAATTTGTGAACATTTCAGATTACCACAGAGGTAATCGAACGGCAGAGCTAGACAGAACGTGCCCGCCAAACTAGATGCTTTGTCGCGCTCATTTCATTTCAGTTCGCACAGTGCACAGCGGCGGTTTTAAATCTCTTCAAAAACACAATCACCTGGTATAGCATTTTGGCAGAGGCCTTTCCGGTAGTAGAAGACTCGCGTAGGTGTTGTGACCGTCCTCTCACGGTCGATGCCCCCCCTGCTCTCCATACGCCCTGCTCCTCAGCTGAAGGGTGCTGTTAATGATGGGCTGTATTCGGGGTGGCCGTTGTGATCAGCCATGCTCCGACACTGACCCAGGCTGTGTGCGTTGCCCCAGCCGGAAAACTTGCTAGCTCTGCTGCTACAGACAAACATGCCCTAGTCGACACTGACCACCTCCACGGTATGCGGTCTCGCTAAGTGATTTTGGCGCCCCCTAGTGGCCAACACTCTCGGCAGTAACATCTGTGAAATCCAAGAGCGTGGTGCGAGCTATCGGTCTTTGCGTCACGACTCAACGGCCTGTGAGTCTTCTCTTCCATGCAGTCCAGACATTCTGAAAGTTCTTTATTTACAGGCACGACCGTTTTCGTAGCATTTTAGCTGCATCATCAGGTGCAGTTTGTACAAATTCGTAGACAAGAGACTCATGTAAGGTAGCAAGGTAACATAACAAAAATGAAAAGGTACACAGGGTGATTTTAGCGAAAGAACAAATTTAGTTGTTTATTACAAACTATAAAAGATAGAAACACATTGCGCACGTCACTCTGTAGAGGAAGGTTCAAAGTTTTGACACAGTTGCGCTGTTGTTTGTTTGTAGTAAAGTGAGCGTAGACCACAAGAGAAATCATTCTGTGTGTTGGAATTTGCCCGAATCCACTGCTCAAGTGGAATGTGCGTGGTGCTGTCGATCCATTATGATGCCGCCTCTGCACAAGCAGATTTATGATTGTCGTAATAAACTCTTGGAAGATAGTCTGGTGCAAATGTCCAGCGTATCCGATATGCGTTCACACGGAGCCCTCATTCACGAGACGGGCAGGCCAAACTTCCTCAAACAACGGCGTGGCTTGCTCTGAAACGATGCTTGCATATAAGTTACTGCAGCTGTTGTGTCCCGGCGACATATCTGAAGGTACTAAAGTAGCATTTCAGTTCTCCAGGACGTTTCATCTTTCAGATGAAGTAAAGCGCCATAATGTAAGAATTTAGGGGTCACAAAGACTGACGTCGTCGTCGAAAATGAAAGAGACTCACCGAAACAGAATGAGTTTTGTGCCATTTCTGTTCGCAAAGTTTATGGACCTTTCTTTTATGAGGAGAAAGCTGTGGCAAATTTGTACACTCTAATGTGCCGCAAAGTTGATTGTTTCCTCACCTTCACGAATTCCAATGATTTCATTTTTATACTTGAGGACGCCCGGCCTCATTTTCACCTCGAGGTGCGGCGTTATCTTAACACCACCATCCCACAACGTTGGGCTGGAAGAGGTGGACAACAAGATATTGCTTATTGCTTTTGGCCTCTCTGATCACCAGACATCACACCTTGCGAATTTTTTTCTCTGTATGTGTACAAAAAATACAGAGTCTTTGTCCCACTGATGGCAGCTAGTTTTCGAGATCTGAAAAATCGAATTGCTGAAGTCGTCGCTTCAATAAACAGGGACCTGCTTATATGTGTGAGGTATAAAATCAGCTACCGTTTCGAAGTATATCAAGCAACGCATGTCGGTGTATCGCTAAAGAATCCGTGCAACCATAAAACTTTGAACCTTCTTCTACCCAGTGACGTGTGGAATATGTTTCTCTCTTTCGTACTTCGTTATAAACAACTGAGGCCCATTTTTTTCGTTTTGAATCAACCTGTAGGCGGGATGAACACACAAAATCTTGTTCAGATCAAAAAAAGATCATGGGATGACCTAGCGTTCATAACTAGCAAATTTTCGCTAAGTAGCGGACGTCCAAAATAAAATCACGTAGAACGCCCCGTGATACCTAGAAAGGAGAAAACTAGTAAGAAGGAATTCCTAATAAGGGCCTACCAGGGACGTAAAATACAAATAAATTTCACTCACCATGAGCAACGGTATCTGATAGGCTAGCGGAGAGCCCAATGCCGAAATGGTGATCAAAGCACACTACTTTCTTAAAAGAGATTAAAAAAGAGTATTGGTAAAGACCCAGTTATTCAAGCTGAAACTGTAGTTAATCTTCGCAAAAGTATCCACTATTTTAAGATGTAGCACGCAACTGACTTGAAGTGAATAACGGGACTGAATATCACCTCGTACCTAAACTGTTCAGTTGTCAGAAAGCAACGCACTGCGAAGGTAGATGGCAGGAGAATGAACTTACCAACAGCAAGCGTTCGTACGAGATTCTGTACTAAACAGGCAGCATGTCAGGACACAACTGCGGAAGGGCCAGATAGCGACTTGGAGAGAGCGGTTTCGTGTGGAATGCGGGAATTAACTACAATTTCAGACTGAAAAACTGTGTCTTTACCAATAAGTTTTTTAATCTCTTTTAGGCAAGTGGGCGATGGTTAGCTATTCCGTAGATGATGTCCTCACAGTTATCCGTAAAATACCTTCACCTGCCAGAAATTCTTCAACGGGAACAGTTCCATGCGCTCTAACGTTACAGTTCTTGAAAAGGAAGTCGGCCAAATTGCACGTGTGGATCCACTAGCTGATCTCTGTACCTTTGAGCGTAGCGTTCCTCCGATCACCATCAGAGATCTGAAGTTGTATATTCTCATCCAGTATGAGGTCTCAAAGGAACTCAAAACTGGTCTTTTTTAACGATGTTCCTGTGTTCATAAATTGTAGAATATCGATATTGTTGAATCTCAATAAATCGACCCGTCTTTGCACATTTGTTAGGACACAACGCTGATCGACGTTTGGTATACACATCAATTACTCCGAGCATCCTATACAGTATCAATAAGGAAACTACAACTAAATGGAAGGCAATAAGCACACCAAACTATTGTCTTGCAGACAATCAGACATTGTTATTGGACTTCTTCGTGCATTTAAGGTGAGATCAGTCCTCTTGTTGAGTCGTCGATCTTGGTCAGACTTATACTGCCCGACGTCTTCACCCTCCCAGAATAATCGCCACACCATGTGGCAGTTTCTGCTCTGCTGAAACTGTAGTTTATATCTGATCTGCTTCAAGGCACCCAAATGGTATCTTGGTTGCATCCGGGTGTGGACTTTATCAAGATACGACAGACTGTCCAAACGAAAGCGCAAAATCAACTTAGATGTCATCGGTCCAAGGCAATGCTTTGTGTTGTCTTTGGGTAACATACATAATCGAAGTATAATTTGTTTGCTATATTGTTATTACGATACTATTTGTGAGAAAATCTAGGCTGTGACTGTTTATCACATCTTTCCATTTTTCTCTTTTCCCGATGACGCTTAATTTTTGGTGATTTATCTTGGAATAAATATGCAACCAAGTCGGTTTTTCTTTTATTTTAGATGCGTTTTATTGTACCATTAATTAGTTTTCGAGGCAATGCGGGTTCATCATCAGCTGGAGGTATTACAGGAACATTATATCGTGGACCAAGAGTAGTTAGACGTTTCAGTGATGGGACTGGCGAAAACGGAAATTTAGTAATCGGTAACGAAACGTTTATGAAATGGAAATATTGTTACGTTTTTTGTATACTTGCAGTGCACTGCATCTTGGAATTCGTAGCAAATGCATTCCCATAACGTGTATTATCAGGGGCACACATAACTATACACAGTATTTAGCTGCACTTGATTTCACACTTATTCCCATAACGTAAACTCTGGATGTAGCTATAAAGAATGTGTATACAATAGGTATAACACATTGCTACATCATGATCTTTGGCCTGAGAGGTATTATATTAGAAAATAAATATTTACAAGTACATATAATATTTTCAAGTGAATCTTGCTAGCTGCTGGTGAGTTCTTATGTTGATAATATATACGTAATATGGATTAAAAGGGTACACAAAAGATAAACAACCTAGATACGCCATTAATGTTTTGTACAAGTCCAAAGATCTCGTAAGTTAGTTACAAAGGTTATTGATCAACGCATAACGTTTGTTTATTGGCTACAATGGTTTCGAATCTTCAGTAATTTTCAAAAGCCTATAACGCTTCCTGACCGATGACGGTGTCAGAACGTAGAGGGAGTGAGCATCTCTAGATATTATTACTAATGTCCTCTTGTAGGAAGCTTCAGAAGATGCTAGCTGCCACTACCTTCTGACACAACCTTCAGAGGAGAAGCATTATATGCTACTGACAATGGCTAAAAACTAAAGCCCATCAGTAAAAATTATGAGCATTGGTGCAATACAGGAACGACGTAGTAAATGGAAGGATTGCCGGTAGTATGTGTAGGGAAAGAACCATAAACGAATGTGTGAGAGAGATTGTGAGATCCAACGACTTCTCTTTGTTTTTGGTCCGTTTGTTGGTTTTGTACATAATTAGAACCAAACATCGTTCAGTGTCAGTCCAATGTGTATTCTGTATCCTTAAAAATATGAATTGCATTTTATAAGTAATAAAAATTCGATGATCGCGTAACGTCTGCACTTTTATGTAATCAAAGCAATTACTTCTGATGCAAGTACATTCTACATGCACAGACATCCAAAAATTTATAGTATTGTTATTGAATTTTGTACTCAGTAGAATGTTCTTCATCATGATCAAAGGCAAAAGTTTCCTGTTGTTGTTGGTAAATGGAAAAATTGTTTATAAGTAAGAGAAACATGCAGTTGTTTCACAGAAAATGCCTTTTTTGCATGCTGCACATCGAAATTTTTAATTTTTATTTATGCCCTCAGACGTGTTTCGCCTTTTTTACAAGGCGTCTTCAGTGGGTGTCCTGAAATATTACATGATTTGTCCTTTTACACATACGTTATTGTTTCACATCTAGGTTATAGATTTAAAAACAGTTCGTTAACGTTTTTTTATCAAATGGAAAGGTCCTTACAGGTAACTTCTAATTCACTGAATCCAAGCAAACTGCTTTTTCTCATCTGGCACCCAGGTGGACATCTTACAGTTAACTTTCAGTTCACTGTTTATGCTACACATCACTGAAACTGCCATCTTTTTTATACAGAGATTCATTTGTTTTTCTAAGTGTTACCAACATTCTCAGTTTTCTGCATTCAACTGTTTTGTGTGTGTGTGTGTGTGTGTGTGTGTGTGTGTGTGTGTGTGTGCGTGTGTTTGTGTGTGTATTAGAGAGAAGTGAGATTTCTTATTTATTCAATGAAATAAAAATTATTTATTTTATTTTTATTACCATTTTTATTCATTTATTTATTCTTAAAAATGATAATAATTATTATTATATTTTTCCGTATAACTTATGAGAGGAATCAGATGTGTAATCATTTGTTGGGATTTCTGTCTCTTATATGATCAATCAGTGAAAACAGTGAGTTGCTAGTCATATTTACTTGGTAATTTAGTAGTTGTTTGTTTTCAGCCTTTGTTTTGTATATATCATAATAAAATAAGAAATCTCTCTCCCTCTCCAATACACACACACACACACACACACACACACACACACACACACACACATACACATTCACAAAATAGTTGAATGCAGAAAACTGAGAAAACTATAAAAAAAAGGCGTAACGCGTCTTGGTGCATAAATAAAAATAAAAATTTCGATGCGCAGCATGCAGAAAAGGCATTTTCTTTGAAACAAGTGCAATTTATATACAGCTGATGCGAAAATGGCCACTACAAGAAACGTGAAACATGTTTTATGTAAGTTCGACGAAGTATTGAAGCACTGTTTGCTATGTTTTTGCATTGTGATTTCCTTTGATTTTATGTCTTTTTCATCCCTGTGTTTCACGTTATAGATCAAAGATTTTCGTATAAAATCTGTATTAAATATTGACAATATCGATTTTGCTATAAATACTGTTTGTTTTTAAGTAACGTACTGGAGGATAACTATGTAGAAGGAAACTGTTCCCTAGGTTATGCAGCCCTTTATATATCCTCACTCACTTTTTGGACGACGGTTCAATCCCCCGTCTGGCCATCCTGATTTAGGTTTTCCGTGATTTCCCTAAATCGCTCCAGGCAAATTCCGGGATGGTTCCTTTGAAAGGGCACGTCCAACTTCATTCCCCGTCCTTCCCTAATCCGATGAGACCGATGACCTCGCTGTCTGATCTGTTTCCCCAAACAACCCAACCCACTTTTTGGAGTATTCACCACATCCGATTTTTAGGGGTATCTAGTCTGATTGTATACCGAAACGAAGCGATCGAAATGAGGTAACGCCTAATAGGTATGCAATACACCTAACATACAGGTAATGCAGTTACGATCTTAACTTATTTAAGCTGCTGGCAAAACTACTATGGTCCACCCATGTTTCTGATAATCTATGGTAGCGTACAGTAGTTTTACAACTCTAGCGTTGACTGATGGCATTTATGCAAAAATATAATGAGTTCACTAGCGTTCTGTGTCAAAAATGGCAAATACAGACATGTAAGTAACGTCATCTGAGGTAAGTAACACAGAAATACACCAGACGTGTGGCACAAGCGAAACAGGAAGCAGGTACCTTGCTGGAGTATTACACTCTCGGCTAACATGAAACTTGGGGTGAAGTTCTAATGTGAAACGTCCTCGGAGAATGCGAGCTACGCTCCCAAAGTTGCGCGTCGTTGGGGCGAGTGCATTTCTACAGTCATCACCGCAAATTCCCCCTTGTCAGGCCCCACCCACCGCCTTCCTCCGTCGCCGCCCTCGTTTCTTTTTCGCACGCGCCCAGCGCCGGCGGGAGATTACCTGCTGGCCAGCGTCCGCCCACGTCGGGCCGCCGCCGGCGTGACGTCACACGGCGCCAGGCGGCGCGCTGCTCCATTAACTCGCAATCACGCGCGCCAAAAATTACCGCTATGGAGGCTGCGGGCGGCCGCTTGATTTAATGGCGCTCCGCGAGGACTCGCTGTCGACGCCATTTACATGCAGATTTCGCATTTTTGTTTACTGCGAGCACTACTTTTATGTGTTAACTGCCGGCGCTGACGGGACGGCGACCTTTCGGTAGAGCACTACGCGCCGCTCTTCGCTGACAGTCATGGCCTGCCACCGAGGCACCACCTATGATGGCACAAAAGCGACCCTGTGTCTACAGATATGTAAATACTCCGTAAGCCATTTAGGGAGCGTGGTGGAAAGCAATTCATAAATTTATTTGTCTCCCCTGTCCCCACTGTAATACAAATGATCAGTACTCCTTCTTTCGGCACGTACTGAAGAAACCGATACAAATTAGTTCACAACTCTACACGATGGGAACGAATTCGTAATTCTGCATTTACCATTATTTTGATGCTCACAAGTTTTATAAACAGAAATAAAGCATGAAGCTACCGTAAGATTAATTATTTTATGAGAAACGTAATGCTTTTTGTGTTTTTGAAGTTTCTCAATCACCGATTTTTGAAATTCGAATTATGATCGTACTTGAAGACCTCACGGAATAAACAGAATAAATCAATTTTATTAGTAAATGAGTTTACGGCACATTCTGAAGGCCAGCCATCGGTACTACAAGACAGTTGAAATGACTCTCAAATGACGTGACAAGTCACCGAGACAAAAAGGGCTTCACTTTTAGCGGTAACAGAAAGAACGTTCTGATTCAGCCTTCTCTCGAAAATAATCAGGCAACTCAAGACTTTTTTCCACTGTTTACATTACATCTGTTAAGTCAGTTGGTTCAAATGGCTCTAAACACTATCGAACTTAACATCTTATAAGCTCCCTTATTTTTGGAGATTATATGGATTGATTAATGGTTATTATGTTACAATCCTCTTGTTGTAGTTGACCGTGTATATCGAGACTTCGTTCATTGTTAAATGCAATGATGCGGTACTAACTGATGGAGACGCATTAAGAACTGGTAAAATTTAATTTATTTCCTTTATCATACTGCACAAAGATAAACACACTATTATTCAAACTGTGTTCCACTACCGTTAAATATAGAGATAAATCCTTCGCTACGCAACAACCTTTGGCTCACGCAGCTTACACCTTCCACAGCCTCTCAACAACTGCTTCTGCTTCCGACTTTCTGTGCCACTGGGCACGTTGCCCTCCAAAGAACAACCACTTACAGATACTACACCAGTACCCTCACAATCTGAGGTCATCAGTCTCCTAGACCTAGAACTATTTAAACCTAACTAACCTAAGGACATCACGCACATCCATCCCGAGGAAGGATTCGAACCTGCGGCCGTAGCATCAGCGCAGATCCGGACTGAAGCGCCTAGAACCGCTCAGCCACAGCTCCCGGTATAAGTCAGTTGGGTTTCGGCTGCAAATGTGAGCGGCTGAGTGCCTGATTCTCTGTTATTCCCTAATAGTAATACTGTTTAGCTTTAAATGTGACAGTACTTGGTCCTCTTAGAATCTTCAAAATGTGTGAATCATCACAAGATGAATATGAGAATCCATCTGTTACTCAATCACCTAAAAAGAGAAAAAGTTGTGGCAGAATGACTAATGTTTGTAGGGACCTTACGGTGACGACTCATTAGTCAGGCAGTGACTCCAAATGTTCATTGTCTGACTGTTTCACACAAATCAGAACCCACTACAGAGAACAGCTTATCAAGAATTTCAATTTGTTTGGTACCTAGAATGATCAATCTTCCTACTTAACCAGCTCAATTTCTGTGACATTAATTATTCGTAGAAGCCCTATGCACGACGACTCCAACCTCAGAGATTGCTCTTTCCGACACATTGAAAGAACAAGACGAAATGATAGTATGTGTGAAATTCTTGTTTATCAAGAAGCCTTCATTACTCTGCACCGAATAACAAAGTGCAGATTGAACACTATATAATCGAGTGTGAAGGATACAGGGATAGCCACCAAAGACAAATAAGACGTGTTTGACAAAGGGCCTTGATAACTATCCTAAAAAAAAAGCAGGCAGCCGTTATAAATCACAGAGGGACATTTATGGGAGGAAAGAGCCACTACGACAAGAAAAACACAGAATTTACCTCCCAGGAGAACTATCGATAAAAAAACTGATAATTTATATAAAGTAAAATATCCTGAATTTCCTGTTGCATATGAAACATTTAAAAGCAAATTCAACTTACCATTTGGGTACCTGCCTACTGAAACCCGCTCGACGTGTGACAAATTTCAAGAATAATTAAAGGGTTTAAATGAAATTTTATCTCAAAACTCTCTGAAAAAGAAAACTTAGAAATTAAAAATAAAATTTACTTGTTACGGAAGACCAGGATCAGAAGCTAAGGACTGTTACATTTTATTCAAGAAAGCGACAAGCGAGGCAAGAACGTAAGAAGCTACCAGGAAATGAAGCAATATGCATGGACTATCAAAAAAAAACTTCCCTCGGCAAATATCAGCACAGTCTGGAACCGTACGACCGCTACGGTCGCAGGTTCCAATCCTGCCTCGGGCATGGATGTGTGTGATGGTGTTTATTACAAGCGTCAATTATCGTTTTACAGTTTCAACATTCAAATGGCCAACAATGATGCAATCATTTATAGCTACCATGAATATGTAGGGGATAAAGAAGCGAATGACGTTATTGGGTCTTGTTTTGGTTTTTTTGCACAATTATGTGAGTGAAATTCTTGATCAAAAAGTAAGGGTTCTTTTAATATTCTTTGTTTCGTGCTCAGGGCAAAATAAAAGCTATATAGTGTTCTTATACCTTCACTATGTCATTCGTATCATTAAGGCATTAGATACTGTCAAAATAGTGTTTCCAATAAGAGTACGCTCTCACATGGAATGTGATAAAAACTTTGATTTGACTGCAGAGTTACGAAAAGACTGGATTAACGCTTTTGAAACTGCAAGAGTGAATCCAAGGCCTTATAAAGTCATTCCTGTCAAACAAGAAATTATGCGAGAATGCACGACCTTTTTAATAACACGTGTTCCTCGAAGACATCACCACTCAGAGATGCTCTCGTTCTGAGGGCAGATAAATTGTTCAAATACAGGATGGTGTACAATGCAGCTTGGACACCAGTAAATCTGGAACGATCTCGTGGTTTACAAGTAGACGTCGAGCCTGAGTATCAACCGCAAGGTCCTGACGTATTCTAATGACCTTATTCGATCGTATAAAGGTAAGTGTTTTGTAACGTGAAAGTATCTGTAAGGTAAATCAAGGTTATTTTGAGACACAAAGGAATTAAAGACATTAGCTGCCACTGAGAATTGATTTGTATCAATGTGGCAAATTGAAAATTTGTGCCTCATCGGGTTTCAAATCCAGGTCTCCTGCTTACTGGGCAGACACATTGACCCCTACACCGACCGGACACCGTCGTCGCAACCCTAGCGTGCTTCTCGTCAGATCCAAATTTCCAACTTATACCACACACTACTGATGCCCCTGCTGATTAGCTTCAGTACTTGAGGAACCTCGCCGATTTCCGTAAGAGTTAGAAGTTTCTGCAGTTAAACGGATGAAACTTCATACAGATATTACTATATGAAATTTTAAAAATATTTATAAAATACAGGGTGATTCAAAAAGAATACCACAACTTTAAAAATGTATATTTAATGAAAGAAACATAATATAACCTTCTGTTATACATCATTACAAAGAGTATTTAAAAAGGTTTTTTTCACTCAAAAACAAGTTCAGAGATGTTCAATATGGCCCCCTCCAGACACTCGAGCAATATCAACCCTATACTCCAACTCGTTCCACACTCTCTGTAGCGTATCAGGCGTAACAGTTTGGATAGCTGCTGTTATTTCTCGTTTCAAATCATCAATGGTGGCTGGGAGAGGTGGCCGAAACACCATATCCTTAACATACCCCCATAAGAAAAAATCGCAGGGGGTAAGATCAGGGCTTCTTGGAGACCAGTGATGAAGTGCTCTGTCACGGGCTGCCTGGCGGCCGATCCATCGCCTCGGGTAGTTGACGTTCAGGTAGTTACGGACAGATAAGTGCCAATGTGGTGGCGCTCCATCCTGCTGAAATATGAATTGTTGTGCTTCTTGTTCGAGCTGAGGGAACAGCCAATTCTCTAACATCTCCAGATACTGTAGTCCAGTTACAGTAGCACCTTCGAAGAAAGGTGACGCTGACGCCTAGTCAACAGCGCCTCAAGCGAACAAATGTACAACTAAATGAAACTTTATAGCTCCCTTGATTCGCCGACAGATAGTGCTTAGCTCTGCCTTTTGTCGTTGCAGAGTTTTAAATTCCTAAAGTTGTGGTATTCTTTTTGAATCACCCTGTATAACTCTTTAGTTATATCAATGACATTGATTTCAGACAAATTGCTAAGTGCTAAAATTCTTATATCTTTAATCTTATCAACTTGCTGTAGGTATAACGGTTCTGGCGCGAGTGGTTATACCCGGAAATCTGTTTTCGTCAGTTATAGAAGCACGTTGGAAGGTCTATGTTAAAATGCTGAGAGATTAGTGTGTCGTGGGGATCACCAAATATGGAATAAATGGAATAAATGCATGGAATAAATATAAATATACAAGCGTGCAACGACTTATTATTTACTTAATATGTGGAGACAGGAAACCTGGAGATCCTTTTTGTAGTCATTGCAAGAAGGAATCATCCAATAAGGCTACTGTACCACAAATAACAATAAGATCAATCTCCAATCATCGATCAGAAACTAGCTAAGTTGACCATATTTTTACTATATTTACTGTGATACTTACTCACTCTCAGGTTCATGCTTAATATAGCTGAACATTTTCTGCGTCCAACATAGGCGCAGTTGTTGCGTGGCTTGGGACAATTGACATTGATAACAACTGTCGAACATTTTTTAAAGTTTAATGGGGGTGACGGGTCACAATTTACACTCGCCCCTGGAATGACCGGAGAAAGGCTATTCTTACTATTTGAATGATTTCTCCGCCATTTCATTGTACAACATACTTTAATTATACCCGACATCGTTGTGTATAATGACGGCTTAAAGCCGAAATCATGATAGTAGTATAAAATAAAGAACATTCTGCAGTTAAATGGCAAAAATGTCATTCTAACATTAATACGGGAGTGTGGCGCAAAAATATGATAACGTTGTCACTGATCTTATTGTCCTTCCACCAAATGTACACTGCTCTCCAATGAAACTGCAACATCAGGTAGGACGGTGAATAAGGAAATTTTACTCATAATACACACATCAACCCCCGTCCTCCCTCGGGCATGGATTTGTGTGTTATCTCTAGCGTAAGTTAGTTTAAGTTAGATTAATTAGATTAAATAGTGTGTAAGATTAGGGACCGATGACCTCAGCAGTCCTTACCACCAATTTTTCAAAATTACACAGATCAAAAAAAGTTTGCATCACCTCAGTTCCGAGAGTTCCGGAACCTGTACATAAAATTGAAATAGAGATCAACATAAACATCATTTCCGCCCTTTTTGTTGCTCATGAAAACCACACATTGCATGTCGTACCGCCATACAGTGAGAGTTTCAGAGGTGGTGGTCAAGATGGGCGAACGCACCGGTACCTCTAATACCCAATAGCACATCCTCCTGCATTGATGCATGCCTGTATTCGTCGTGGCGTACTATCCACAGGTTCATCAAGGCACTGTTGGTCCAGATTGTCCCACTCTTCAACGGCGATTCGGCGTAGATCCCTCAGAGTGGTTGCTGGGCCACGTCGTCCATAAACAGCTCTTTTCAATCTATCCCAGGCATGTTCGATACGGTTTATGTCTGGAGAACACGCTTGCCATTCTAGTCGAGCGATGTGGTTATACTAAAGGATGTCATTCACAAGAGGTGCACCATGGGGGCTCGAATTGTCGTCCATGAAGACGAATACCTCGCCATATGCTGTCGATATGGTTGCACTATCGGTTGGAGGATGGCATTCATGTATCGTACAGCCATTACGGCCCCTTCTTGCATGACCACCAGCAGCATACGTTGGCCCCACATAATGCCACCCCAAAACAGCAGCGAATCTCCACCTCGCTGCACTCGCTGGACAGTGTGTCTAAGGCGTTCAACCTGACCGGGTTGCCTCCAAACACGTCTCCGACGATTGTCTGGTTGAAGACATATGTGACACTCATCGGCGAAGAGAACCTAAAGTCAATCCTGAGCGGTAAATTCGGCGTGTTGTTGGGGCCATCTGTACCGCGCTGCATGGTGCCGTGGCTGCAAAGATGGACCTCGCCATGAACGTCGGCAGTGAAGTTGTGCATCATGCAGCGTATTGCGCACAGTTCGAGTCGTAACACGACGTCCTGTGACTCCACGAAAAGCATTATTTAACATGGTGGCGTTCCTGTCAGAGTTCCTCCGAGCAATAATCCGTAGGTAATGGTCATCAACTGTAGTATTAGCCCTTGGGCGGCCTGAGCGAGGCATGTCATCGACAGTTCCTGTCTCTCTGTATCTTCCCCATGTCCCAACAACATTGGTTTGGTTCACTCCGAGACGGCTGAACACTTCCCTTGTTGAGAGCCCTTCCTGACACAAAGCAACAATGCGGACGTGACAGAGCCGCGGTATTGACCGTCTACAGACAACGCGAGCTGTGTACCTCCTTCTTGGGGCAATGACCGGAACTGATCGGCTGTCGGACACCCTCCGTCTAATAGGCGCTGCTGACGTATGGTTGTTTACATCTTTGGGTGGGTTTAGTGACATCTCTGAACAGTCAAAGGGACTTTCTCTGTGATACAATATCCACAGTCAACGTCTATCTTCAGGAGTTCTGGGAACTGGGGTGATGCAAAACTTTTTTTGATGTGTGTAGGTTGAAAGTGTGGTAGGAAGAATAAACAATGAAATTTGTAGTTGACCTGATGCTATAAATGGTGCGAGATTTAGGAAAAATAGCTACCATCTCTGGCAGCAACAATAGCTCTAAGCCAGCTGGATGTGTACAACTCTTGAGCAGACGTTTCCAGTGAGAACGTCTTGGACAGAGCAACGACCGAAAGCCTGACAAATCAGGGTAGGTCAGGTCAGCATGGATATTATCTTGTTGAGAAATGACGTAACAGAGACCACGAAGAGGGGGTGCAACAACTGAACTTAACATGTCAGAAATTAAACTGATGCAGACCAAATTGATGGCTATGCGAACCAGTGACGATCGCGTCGTACACCCGGTGGTACACCAAACAATCACGCCAACTGCTGAGACCGATCATGATAACGAATGGAATGTGGAAATGTTCGGAACCTCAACATCGAGCTGCACTAAGCAGAATCGGCACTGGTCTGAAAAGACGACGTGGTGCCACTCCTGTGTCTAGTGTGTCGTTGGGCGCACCACAGTCAATGTGTGTCTCGCTGCTGGCGCGTCAAGGGAATCCACAATAACGGTCGGCTTCCTAACAGTCCGTGATGCTGCACACATCAACACACTGTGCGTATGCACACTTGCTTTGCTGGAAACAAGCCTATTTCGTAACTCCGGGTAAGTGACGTGGCTGAACTGTCCTGCACAGCCACTAGACGCGTGGGCTCACTGAGACCCTTCGTGACAAGGCTGGGGTTTTGCCTAATGCGAACTGCAATATCACGGAACGCTAGGTCGGGGTCTAGATGTTCATGTAGCCAGCTGATCCGCCAGGTTAGCTGAGAGCGCTAACGCGCTGCTTCCTGGACTCTTATAGGCGCGCCAGCCCCGGATCTAATCCGCCCGGCGGATTAACGACGAGGGCCGGTGTGCCGGCCAGCCTGGATGTGGTTTTTAGGCGGTTTTCCACATCCCCCTAGGTGAATATCGGGCTGTCCCCACGTTCCGCCTCATTTGCACAGCTCGCAGACATCTGAACACTGTCGCGCTATTCCATGGATTACACTAGATGCAGACGGTTGGGGTACACTAATTCCTTCCCGGGGGGTACAGGGTGGCGGCAGGAAGGGCATCCGGCCACCTCTTCAACTAACATTGCCACATCCGATTAACCATGCCGACCCTGCGTCTCTGCGGGAAAACAGGCACAAGCAAAAGAAAGAAAGAAAGAAATGTCCATGCAGCCAGCTGATGTAGCATTCCAACGCGTCCCACGTTTTTGCATGATGTGTAATACAACCACTATTCAAATGCGACGTGTGAATGAGAAACACACTACGTATAATTGCTTATGCCCAGGATGTACAATGAGGAAAAAAAATCAGAACCCCAAGAAGGAGTTGCGCGACACAAACGAAAGTCAGTGGGCGTATTTCTACATCTGAAAGATGATTTCTATTCAGGTTTCGCACCAGTGGCATAAGAGTAGCGCTAACAACGCCACTATGAAGATGCAAATTAGGTTTGCTTTAAATACATGCTGTAACGGTCGTAAGCAAAAAATGGCTCTGAGCACTATGGGACTTAACATCTGAGGTCATCAGTCCCCTAGAACTCAGAACTACTTAAAGCTAACTAACCTAAGGACATCACACACATCCATTCCCGAGGCAGGATTCGAAACTGCGACCGTAGCGGTCCAGACTGAAGCGCCTAGAACCGCTCGGCCACACCGGCCGGCCAACGGTCGTAAGCGTTAGTTACCTTTGAGACTAGACGTGGTGAGTTGATGATAGTCAAAAATGCCTTTAAGGCGACAAACACGCCATTATCAACACCTCACTGAGTTTGAATGAGGTCGTCTAATAGGGCTAAGGGAAGCTGGATGTTCCTTCTGCTATACTGCAGAAACACGTGGCAGGAAGGTAGCGACTCTACGTGACTGCTGGCAGCGGTGGTCACGAGAATGTACTGTCGCAAGATGACTTGGCTCCGGGCGGTCACGTGACATTACCGAGAGGGAAGAACATCTTGTTCTACGTATGGCCCTGGCGCTTCGTACTGCATCTGCAGTGGCAATTTGAGCAGCCAGTTGGGACCACTGTGACTCAACGAACTGATACAAACAGTTTACTTCAAGAAGAGGACCGAGCCAGATGCTCTATAGCGTGCCTCCCACCAACATCAAACTACCGCCATTCGCGACTTCAGTGGTGTCAAGCGAGGGCTCATTAGACGTCAGAGTGGGAGGTCTATTGTCTTCTCTGATGAAAGGTGGTTCTGTCTCGGCGAAAATGATGGCCATGTATTGCCTATAAGGAAGCCAGTTGAAGGCCTCCAGCCAACCTGTCTGCGTGCTAGACACACTGGTACTACTACTACTGGAGTTATGGCCTGCAATGCGATTTCGTATGAAAGCAGGAGCACTTTGTGTTTATTCCACTCACACTGACTGCACATTTTTACCTCAGTCTGGTGATTCGAACTGCTGTGCTGCCATTCATGAACAGCATTCCAGGGATTCTTTTCCAACAGGATAACGATTGCCCACATACCGCTGTTGTAAGCCAATAAGCTCAACAGAGTCACGACATTTTGTCTTGACCTGCTCGACCAGCAGGCCTGCCTCCAATGGAACACGTATGGGACATCATTAACAGCACTAAACGCCCTGTACTGATAGACCAAGTGCAACAGGCATGAAACTCCATCCCACAAACTAACATCCGGCACCTGTACAACACAATGCATGTACGTCCCCGATTATTCTTGCAATGGCTTATCTCGCTCTTACATTAACCTTTAAATATAAAATGTTAATCAACTGAAAATGTTAGTTAGGCAAATGTATTCCCGAAATTTCATTACTCCAGATTAATTGATTTTTGGTGTTACGATTTTTTCCGTAAATGTATATGGCGTTATTGATAGCTACTTTGTGAATATGCGCTGAAATGCTAATCATTTTTGTATCCAGGTCTGTATTACATTTCGTGCCAGTTTTCCGTTTGTTGCATGCTACATTTACGCTGTTGCAAGTTTAGTGACCAGCAGTGTATGTGGATGCAAAGTTTGCCACCATTTCCAGGCACATGTTCTTGACTTCTCTGCTTTAACTCTTCCGGCATTACGTTCTGCTAAAGCAATATATTTGTTTTGACTGACTCTAAACTGATCTAGTGACGATTTCTATTGTTTGTGGCGCACTGCCAATAACTGTAGCGCAGCATGTGAATTTCTGCTGCCATTCTCATGCTAGGAAACAAAAGAAAAATTCGGAGTAGGTATTAAAATCCATGGAGAAGATGACATTGTAATTCTGTCAGAGACAGCATAGAACTTGGAAGAGCAGTTGAACGGAATGGACAGTGTCTTGAAAGGAGGATATAAGATGAACATCAACAAAAGCAAAACGAGAACAATGGAATGTAGTCGAATTAAGTCGGGTTATACTGAAGGAATTAGATAAGGAAATGAGATACTTAAAGTAGTAAAGGAGTTTTGCTATTTGGGGAGCAAAATAACTGATGATGGTCGAAGTAGAGAAGATATAAATGTAGACTGGCAATGGCAAGGAAAGCGTTTCTGAAGAAGAGAAATTTGTTAACATCGAGTATAGATTAAGCGTCAGGAAGTTGTTTCTGAAAGTATTTGTATGGTGTGTAACCATGTATGGAAGTGAAACATGGACGATAAATAGTTTGGACAAGAAGAGAATAGAAGCTTTCGATATGTGGTGCTACAGAAGAATGCTGAATATTAGATGGGTAGATCACATAACTTATGAGAAGATATTGAATAGAATTGGGGAGAAGAGGAGTTTGTGGCACAACTTAACAAGAAGATGGGACCGGTTGGTAGGACATGTTCTGAGGCATCAAGGGATCACAAATTTAGCATTGGAGGGCAGCGTGGAGGGTAAAAATCGTAGAGGGAGACCAAGAGATGAATACACTAAGCAGATTCAGAAGGATGTAGGTTTCAGTAAGTACTGGGAGATAAAGAAGCTTGCACAGGATAGAATAGCACGGAGAGCTGCATCAAACCAGTCTCTGGACTGAAGACCACAACAACAACAACATTCTCATGTTAGGATTTCAAGTTTGCATGGAACAAATAGGCCAAGTATCAGTCATTCACTCCATTGAAAGTCACTGCTTTTTCGGTTGAAATGCTGTCATACTGCGAAGTTCTAGTCGTGGACCTTTATGTCAAAGAGATTATGACTAGACATCCGCCGGTGGTGTGGGCATTAAAGAAAACTATATTTTATATGAGTATCGCGCCATTACTGTACGACCTCCTTGTGTGTCTAAGAAAGGCTGCATAAAATGCGTATTAGGAGAGATGTAAATTGCTAACTATTGCTAACTCTGTGCATTTTGACAAAACGCCGTAGGGAAAATACTCGTAACATATAATATTAATACATGAAGCGTTGTGCCGCAGAAGACAGCAGTCATCTTGATTTAGAGTTTTATGAAGAAAGAAGTCTACATCACATTTGTTGTGGGCTTCAGTCTGAAGATTGATTTGGTGCAGCCCTCCACAGAAGTCAATCCCATGCAAGCTTCTTTATCTCTGAATAAGTACCACAACCAACCTTCGTTTGAACCTGCCTATGACAACCAATGCCATATTTCACAGGGGGAGAAGAACTATTATAACGACGATGCTTTGGAACAAAGAAAATGAAACGATCTGCGTAGCTGGTTTTCGCTGACAGTCGTTAATACAGTGATGCTAGACCGTGTATCAGTAATAAAGGTACGAAACGCCACTGCTGGAGTGAATAAAAATGCGTTTAAGAAATCGTAATCGCACTTTGTAAATCATGAAAAAATTATGAAGAGAGGTTGTTTTGCTGAGCATGCAACAACTTTGCATCTAGACGGCTATAACAGCGGCCGATCAATCGTATCATTGTGTCAAGACTTCCGCGTTGTCTCTTTTTACAAATTCTGAAACAAATAGAAATGGGTTAGGACAAGGTAAATATAACTATGATAGTAAAATTAGTATTCCATTTGAGCATATATATTATCATAAAATGTACAAGCACGAAAAAATACCACACCTCCTAATTACACCGTGCGCCTAACACAAGACAGGCTTCCCCCGTCGGATGTTCGAGTCCTCCCTCGGGCATGGGTGTGTGTGTCGTTCTTAGCATAAGTTACTTTAAGTTAGATTAAGTGGTGCGTAAGCTTAGGGACCGATGACCTCAGTAGTTTGGTCCCATAAGACCTTACCGCAATTGACACAAGACAAAAGAAGAGAGAGTGTATGAGTGAAGGAGACAGGAACCTAGTCTCATTTGTTTTAAACTTGTGTTTAATATTTTGTATTTCGACATAACTGTCATCAAGGAGTGTGACTGAATGAAATTTAAAATGTTTATTTGATACCACAAATTGTCGTCTAGCCACAGTCACTAAAACAATAAAATTTTTAAAAAGTTACATTACTAATTTCGACGCACTGAATCGTCGCTTTCAAATGTATTCACAAACCTGGAAAACTGCATTAATATTTGCAACCACACTTCTTTCAAATATTACGAAAAATACACTAAAAGCACTAAATTGAAGCAAAGGCAGCAGAAACGGGTCACAAGACGTTGTGACAATCTTTTGTTGATGAGTCATTTCAAACCTTAGTGGCGTGTAGATGAAAACTGCATCAGGACGAAGCATATTATATATTCTTGCATTAGGTCGTGCAGTGATGCAACGATCATTTTGCAAACAAAGGCTCACACATCTGAAAATTAAAAGAAAAAAAAGAATACGTGCATCTAACTAGCATCATGGCGAAAGCTGCCATGAGATAAGTAGTTATCACTGTCTCACCGTAATCTTATAGCTTGTAGCAAGCCAAAACTAGAACCCTACACGCACTCTTACTGTGTTCTGCTAATGAAATCTTACAAAGACGATGAACTCTCATTTGAGACTCACACAGGACTAATCTGCAAGCCTGACATCGCTTCAGTTGCCAGATTACACATCAGATCACTAGAGAGCGGAAGTGTAACATACAAAAACAGAAGACAAAAGGGGATCGATAAGGAGTTTAAAATAACAAGAGCTAGAAAGCACCACTGCCAAATTTCTACGGACATGTCCTTTGCTAAAACGTAAAGAAATGTTCAAAATGTTCAAATGTGTGTGAAATCTTATGGGACTTAACTGCTAAGGCCATCAGTCCCTAAGCTTACACACTACTTAACCTAAATTATCCTAAGGACAAACACACACACCCATGCTCGAGGAAGGACTCGAACCTCCGCCGGGACCAGCCGCACAGTCCATGACTGCAGCGCCTAGACTGCTCGGTTAATCCCGCGCGGCAAGCGTAAACACTAGAAGGTGTTACTCATTATTTATAATCTTTAAATAGGGTAGACAGAGTGCGTGATCGTGGTAGACGAATTGTAACAGCTTTCAGCAAGAAATTTACTTACAGTGCAACATTATGGCAACCTAAATATTTTTATAAATACAATGTAAAGTGATAATTCAATGTACTGTGTTTATACAAAAGTACGACAATTACATGTAGTAGGCCGGGAAGGTCGCGTTGTCCGTCTTTTTGTAGTTCGAGTTAGGTCTTACAGTCAAACCGGTAACAACTGTAATGTAATGGAGCGAAGACTACAACGATATGGTACGGACCTATGGGGAGATGCACCGCAATGCAACTGACGCCCTAATGCTATATTCACAACGTTTTCCAATGCGACGTCTACCTTCTGCGTAAGTCTTTAGACGTAGAGAGATGCTTTTAAGAACCGAGGGAGCTTTCCAGGTACAACGTTTCGTGGAAAGACCAACCCGCGACGCAGTCGATATTGCCCGGAACGTTATTGAGTATTCTGGAGCGCATACTACGTACTATAAGTATAGCTTATATGAAAATAACGTGTACGTACTAATCGGTACTACTATCGTGCTGTTGCATTTTGGTTGCAGTATTATTTGTACCTATAATAATAATAATAATATGGTCGTTATTATTAATATTATAAAAGTCATTAGATTTCGCCCAGTGATACCTCTTTCTTATCTTAATTAGGACAAAGAAAAGCTGCACCGGACCTGGGGATATAGAAGTCTGCGGTACAAAGGATTCCGGGGGAACGTAAATGGCATCCTTTTAAGCTGCACCTACACCAACAACTACATGGAAACGATTTCCAAAATCGGGCATCGTTCAGCAGACGTCTCGTAAATAAAGAAACCATGAATCCGGATTTCATCAGGCAGAGGGTATGGGGAGATGAATGCTATTTCGCCAACGACGCCACTGTCAATAAACAAAATCTACATTACTAGGCTCGTACAAATCCTCACTGGTTATGACCAAATCACATGCAAGCGCACTGGAAAGTTAACGTATAGTGCGGCATTCCAGAACACCACGCCACTGGACCAGTTTATTTGGCTCCCAGACTAACTGTTCGGCTGTATTTGCAATTCCTACAGATTGAGCTGAATCTTGGGCATCTCCTAGAAGACATCCCACTTCCGTTAGCAGTGAGGTACTTTTTCAGCACGATGGTGCACCCCCCCCCCCCCCCCCCCGCCCCCCATTATTGTAGAGGTATTATGGAATATCTCAACAATGTATATTGCGAACGGTGGATAGGTCGTGGTGGTTGTATTCGATGGCCAGCGAGATCGCCTGAATTAACGACCTTGAATTTTTGTCTTATGGGGTAATATCAAAGCGATGGTTAACGAAATGGGGCCGGAAAATCCAGATGTGTTAAAAGAACAAACACGTCATGCTTGCGCTTCAGTATCTGCAGAAATGTTAAGAGGTGTCCATGCTAATAGCGAGAGCCGCTTACATCAATGCATCCAACAAAGTGGACATGCATTTGAACATTTGTATTATGACTAATGCAATTTAAAAAAAAATCTTCCAGTCTATAACAAAAGTTTAAAGGAGCATCGTTCGTGATATTCATTATATTTATTGTTCTTTATTACAATCAAGGATATGACATCATTTATGTAATACTGCTAATTGTGAAGCACGAATTGGTCCAATAAGTGTTTTTAAAAAAATAGCTGTCATATGTTGATATGCTGTGAAACAGATAATTAATGCGCTCTGACCTTTGTGCTTCTTGTTTTGGTCAGGAGCATTCAGTCCTCTATGCAGACAAGTTTCTCAAGGCCAGGAATCGAACCCAGCACCACTCCTACAGCAAGCAAGTTTTCTAGCAACGAGCTATAGAACCAGTTATAGCAGTAAAGTGTTTGTTTTCGAGCACTGGTCTTAAGTTTAGCACGATCTTCTCCTTGTTGGAGTGGAGTCCCCTTTATTGATCTGCTTAGGCAAACCTTTCAGCATCTATGGTATCCAGGATTAAGTAACTTCAATGGAGGATGGCGTGCGTGGGCCGTTGGTATATATAAGGCTAAAGATAACAAATGGCAGCTTTTCTTTCATTTACGTGGGTTTTGTATTTTTCTCACTTTAGAGCTGTATTGTCTTTTTCGTTTTAGACCAGTGTTCTCAAAACAGAGTCATTTCACTGCTAACAAAATACGTTTTTTATATATAGAATAAGGGTTGCAGTTTAAGATTTTTCACTACTTCCGTATTACAGTATATTATGTGCCTAGATGTAGAACCGTTGCCAGCGTAGAGACCTCGTGTAACGGGTGAGAACACAGGGTTACGAGTGGTCCTAAGCCAGGGAGTAGAACCCATCCAAAGAGCTTTATATCTGGACTGACACATGGCGTTGTAGGATGACCAGGATGTCATTCAGGTATGGCTCAGGTGTTCAACAGGTTCAGGAACCATGGAACAATCACACAACAGAATCAGTGAAGTAAGCATGAAGAAATACCGTACTTCTTAATTACAGCGCTTGCCTACCGCATGATAGAAGACGAGGGAGTGTGTATGTGTGGAGGAGACAAGATACCTTGCTTTTTTTAAAAAAAGAAAAAAACCAGTCTCATTTATTTCAAAGGTTACGTTTTTTTTTTTACAACGTTGCGTCATTCTATCTAAGGAACGGACGAGAGTGCAATTAATTTTTGATAAACGGGGTATCACACCACAGTCCTGGGTCGCCCACGAAATTCCACTGTGGTTTCTGATGTTACCAATGTCACGTGAGGCAGTATAATTAATAGAGTTACATTGTGCAATAGTTCCTGGTACCTGTACGACTATATACGATAATTGCTCCATTAAGCTGATGTGAGCCACTGAAAGGCTGTATATTACATTACTTGTGGTACCCTTGGTGGCAGCAATAAATTCTTCGTATCCCAGTCCCCGATAGAACTGATAATTTTCCTTTATCCCTTTCGTAACGCCATTAAAGTTGCAAATGGTTCCATTGCTGGAACCATTAATTGTTTGAAAGCTGCTTCATAGCTGCGTTATTAGTGTTATCTCTCTCTCCTGTTAAACTGTCTCTCCACTTTACAGTAACAAAATTTTCGCCAGGGGGCCTATCAGAATCCGTATACAGTGTTTTCGTGATGACGATAAAAACTTCCCGATCTGGTGGAGAAAGACAACTCCAAAAAGTGAATTCAAAGGTACATAGCCAAACATGTTGTGAGATAGTCTGTTACGGCATACAAAAACTTACGAATGTTCTTCGTACTATGTACCTGGTTTACTACGTTCACAATTGCTTACATTGTAGAGTAGGCCACTAATTAACTGCAGATGCCGTGATGTGCTCACGGACATCGTCATTTCTGCTGTAGAGGTGGGTAAAACTGCAGTCAACGCTTACAAATAAGTGCGTGTAGTAGATCAGCCCTAGCGTAATACTGCGTTGTAACCAGTTATGAATTTAGTCATGATCATTGTGTAAGAAGAAACAAATGGAAATTGTGACAAAGTTGATAGGTTTTGTATAGCCAAGTGCCTAGATACGAGATATTCGATACACGAGACTTTTCGAGTCGTTAAGAGAAACAGGATAAGGAGTGAGACGGATCCCTTACAAGCATACCAAAATTCTTCAGAAAATTTCCCTGGAAAATTTCCGAAACGTCGTTGGCAACCAAACAGCTATTGAAATTAGTTCGTAGAACCTATGAGACTGGAGATATACCGTCATAATCTCGGACAAAATCTTCTTCCGACGACAGCAAAGCACGTAAGTGCAAGAACTGTCGCGCAGTCAGCCTGACAGCCTATGCATCCAAGTTGCTGACAATAATGGTGCACAGAAAGATGGAAGGGAAAACAGAACACCTATCAGGTGACAATCAGTTTGCTTGTAGAAAAGGTAAAGGCACCAGAGTGACGGTTCTGACTTTGCGCTTGATAACGGAAGCAAGACTTACGAAAAATAAAGACACGTTCGTAAGCTTTGTCGACCCTGAAAAAGCGTTCGATAGAGTAAAACGATTCATGATTTTCGAAATTCTCAAAAAAATAATTGTAAGCTATAGGAGAAGACGGGTAATGTACAGAACCAAGCGGTAGCAGTAAGAACGTAACACCAAGAACGGCTCTGATTAAAAAAGTGTAAACCACGGTTGAAATCTTTCTCCTCTACTGTTCAATCTCGACATCGAAGAAACAATGACGGCAACGAAAGACAGGTTTAGAAATGCGATAAAAAGTCAGAGTGAAAGAATTTGTTGATTCGCTGATGATATTGCTGTTCTGAGTGAAAGTGAGGAAGGCTTACAAGGCCTATTGAATGGACTGAACAGTCTGTAGAGTATAGAATATGGATTACGAGCAAACCGAAAAAAGACGAAAGTAATTAATAATGGATTAGTGAGAAACTTATCATCAAAATTGAGGACCACGAAGTAAACGAAGCGAAGTAAATCTGCTACATTTGAAGCAAAATAACTTTGTGTATAAAACCATCTAGATCGCTTACTAAAATTTTCTGCCTTTCGACTACGCCGATGTCAGACATCAAAATCCTCAATGTAATAAATAAAGAAATTTTAATTGGCAATCTAGACCGTTATATCCATAAAAAATTCACGATTGCGATCTCACGCAGGAAATGCGTTTCCTTTGCTGACAAAATAAACTATGACGGACGAAACAAGGATGGCATAGAAAAATTGTTTACACAGACAAAGATGTCATTACTGGCCGAAAGATGTCTACTAGTATCAAACTTGGGATTTAATTCGAGGAAAAATTTTGTCAGAATACACAGTCTAGCCAGAATTCGCGAACTCCTCGCCTGTTCGTTATGCTGAACTACAAAACTACACTGTCTGGTGCAGAGTATAACAGGGTAGGAGAGACATTGCTGCCAATATCCTGACAGTCACATGTGTAATTAGTGCATCTTACACGAAACGAAAGGTGAGTGTGAAACAATTACCTACGAGGATTACAGACAGTAGTAGCAACTCTCACTACCAAGAGCGCTTTTTTCTGCGGCTATAGTGGACGTCACAAATGGATTTTAGAACTACTTACCAAGTTACACTAAGGTGATAAAAGTCATGGGATACCTCCCAATGTGCATCGGCCTTCTTTTTGCCTCGCGTAGTGCAGGAACTCGACGTGACATGGACTCAACAAGTCGGAAGTCCGCTGCAGAAATATTGAACCATACTGCCTCTGTAGCCGTCCGTCATTCCGAAAGTGTTGCCGGTGCAGAACTGACCTCTCGATTACGTCCCATATAAGTTCGATGAGATTTATGTCAGACGATCTGGGTGGGGAAGTCATTCGCTCGATTTGTCCAGAATGTTCTGGCATGGTGCATTGTCATCCGTAAAAATTTCATTGTTGTTTGGGAACATGAAGTCCATTAATGAAAATGGTCTCCATGTAGACGAACATAATCATTTCCAGTCGATGATAGGTTCAATTGGACCGGAGGACTCAGTCCATTCCATGTAAACACAGCCCACACCATTACGGAGCCACCACCAGCTTGCACAGTGCTTTATTGACAACGTGGATCCATGGCTTCGTGGAGGCTGCGCCACACTCGAACCCTACCATCAAACTCTTACAAGTGAAATCGGGATCCATCTGATCAGGCGATGGTTTTCCAGGGTCCAACCGATGTGGTCACGAGCCCAGGAGAGGCGCTGCAGGTAATTTCGTACTTTTAGCAAAGGCACTCGCGTCGGTACTCAGCTGCCTTAGCCCATTAACGCCAAATTTCGCCGCACTATCCTAAAGTATACGTTCCTCGTACGTCCCACATCAATATCTGCGATTATTTCAACCAGTGTTGATTGTATGTAAGAACTTATAACTCTACGTAAACGCTGATTCTCCCGCTCGTTAGGAGAAGGCCGTCCGCCACTGCCTTGTCCGTGGTGATAGATAATGCCTGAAATTGGGTATTCTCGGTACACTCGTGACACTGTGGATGTCCGAATATTAAATTCCCTAATGATTTCTGAAATGGAATGTCCCACGCATCTAGATCCAACTACCATTCCACGTACAGAGTCTGTTAATTCCTGTCGGGCGGCCATAATCACCTGAGTGCAAATAACAGTTCCGCCAATTCACTGCCGTTTTATACTTTGTGTACGCGATTAACAGCTCCATCTGTACATGTGCATATCGCTAACCCATGACTTGTGACCTCAGTGTATATTGCCTGTTTTGTATCGGACCACCCGACCTAGTTTTGGAACTTTTTACAAAACTAAGTTGGGTGGTCGGAGAAGGACCTCACCCGTCAGTACAGATATATTATTTATTTACCAATTCAGTTTGTTTTGAATGCTGGAAGTGGCACAACAATCGTCCAGGAAATGTCTCTCACTTTTGGCAGTTGGTTTGTAAATGTATTTTAGTTTGATTTGTTTGCTCTCTATTGAGTCTTTACTGCACTCTGCTTATAGTTTACAGCACCCCTTCCCTATACTTTTCGGTTCTGTGAAGACATGCTAAACATGAGACGCGGCACTGTTACCCTATACAGGGTGTAAATTTTAAGTTGACAAATCAGAATAACTCGAAAAATAAGCTTCACACGAAAAAATGTGCAGAATCCAAAGTTGATAATTTTTGAGGGTGCTAAAATTAATCCGCCACCCCAACCCCCTGCGGGTAGGGCGGGAGGCAACTTTAAAATTTCAAATGGGAACCCCCCAATTTTTCTTGCAGAATCAGATTCAACATAAAAAACTACATACATTTGTTTTGATTCTTGGTAGTTGGCGCTGTAATTCAAGAAAATCCAAGTTCTCATTTTTGCGTGGAAAATTGTTACGGATGAATAAAAAATACTTATATATTTTGTAAATTCTGATTCGCTAAAACTAAAACTCTCCCTCTCTCCCCTTAGGGTGGGGTTTGAGAGAGAGGACTTAGAGTTTTACAAATGGTGACCCAAATATTAATTTTTCAAATTTTTTAAATTAATAATTTTTAAATTAATATTTGGGTCAACATTTGTAAAACTCTAATTCCTCTCTCTCACACCCCACCCTACGGGGAGAGAGGGAGAGTTTTAGTTTTAGCGAATCAAAATTTACGAAGTAAATAAGTATTTTTTATTCATTCGTAACAATTTTCCACGCAAAAATGAGAACTTGGATTTTCTTGAATTACAGCACCAACTACCAAGAATCAATCAAATGTTTAAGACAAAATGTACGTAGTTTTTTATGTAGAATCTGATTCTGCAATAACAATTGGAGGTTCCCATTTGAAATTTTAAAGTTGCCTCCCACCCTACCCCCAGGGGGCTGGGGTGGCGCGTTAATTTTAGCACGAGCAGATGTCCCTCAAAAATTATCAACTTTGGATTCTGCACATTTTTTCGTGTGAAGCTTATTTTTCGAGTTATTCTGGTTTGTCAACTTAAAATTTACACCCTGTGAGCTAGGTGAACACATTTTTAGGAAGCGAATATCCTTATCATATTCTTCATAATGCTGGGTTGGTTGCCTGTGACATTCTGAAGCCAGATGTGGAAGCTTTCACTCATAAATTATTTTCACATTGTGCGGTCTACTCTGTAAGAGTCCGTAAGTTAATGGAATTCCGTGGGTTTGTAGGAACAGAATACAAGACAGTTTAGCCTCACTGTAAAATAAGATTGTTATCACTTGCATCTGCAATTGAGAGGGTACTGCAGATATATAGGATGATCTAAAAAGTTACTTCCTATCTGAAGAAAACTGTTATGTAAGTGTTAGGCTCTTTGTAGAAAATCCATTGGCTGAAAGCCACTTATTGTGTGTTCACAGTAAAAAGACTTTTTTACAAAAAAATTCGTACATTGAACGTGAGATTAAAACTGCTTCAGAAGTCTACATTGCATCACAGGGCACTGCGTCTAGTTTGCAAGAAATGGCAGAAGTTCATTTTGTCCCTTTAAAGGTAAAGTAAATTGTTTCTATACGTGATGACGGAAATTCAGTTAAAGTCTCTGAAAGTGAAATGTAAACATTTTACACTGTTACTTAAATTAAATTAATAAATGGGTGACCCATTACAGTGGTATGTCTATATTTCAGTGGTTGACTCTGGAAAAATAGCTAGAGGGGCAAGCAGTGGAAGAAAACTGTTTTTTTAAGAGGTGTTATTATTGTTACTGAAGACTCTGTACTCTTTGATGAAATAAGTCCTTTAAGGACATACTACATAACGTCCATAGTCCAAGGAAACGGAAAATATCTGAAACAAATCACATTTTTATCTTAATTTCCCCAGTTTTTGAACGTTAAAATACGGTAACCCTAGGGTGGACAGAGTGCTAAATTTAGTACACTTCTGTCAGCAGCAATGGCTCTAACCCGGATGAGCTTCGAGCTGAAATGAGCTTGGATAATAGATATGGGTAAATTATGCCATGCTACTTCAATCTACCCAAGAGTTCGTAGTTGGTGATGGCAGGCGATTGGTGGCGTAAGTCTCCCAGCAACCAATGACCGGATGTTATCAGTGCATGAGAGATCTGGAGAACGTGATGACCATGGCGAAAATCGAACACCCTTTGTGTCGAGGTAGATCAGGACAGCACGGCCAACATCGGTCTTGCGGTATCTTGTTGAAAGATAACGTCACAGAAAAATCGACGATGAACCACGGACGCCGGCCTTAGCACGTCAAATAGGCAATGGTTGCTCATCAAATTACCGGCTATACGAACTGGAGGCGATCGTATTGTCTACGGAATGACACCTCGTACCTTCACGGCAGGTTCTGTGCTGGAAGACGACGAATGCAAACCGGCCACTGTGACCGAGCGGTTATAAGCGCTCCGGTCCGGAAACACCCTGCTGCTACGGTCGCAGGTTCTGCGGCGGCGCGGTTCTTTTCGTCCGCTTACGACGAACCTGCACCTACCTGTGAACACTGTCTCAGCAGATCATCAGCAGGAAAGCCGAGTGAAACCTACTGTACTTCGACGTGAACCAGGCTGCAATTAAAATCACTAATCTACGTTTCGGGAGAAAGTTTTCACACGAAATGAAAAGTTGGAAGTTATGTCCTTAATTAATATATTCTGAAACTTACGTGAAAAGGTATCACTGCCAAGACCGTGCTAGTCTTAACTCACTCACAATCCCTTTCATTCACGTTAGCAAGTTTATGGTGTTGCATTTCCCGAAAACGTAATAGCTAGAAAAATACTAATTGTTTTTGATTGAGAACGCTCGCCAAATATTAAGTCTGTCGGTACCAAATGCAGTCCCAGATTTTAGCGACCGATCTGCTCAATACGCCACGCGGAATATATGTCTTTTCTTGTCACAAAATTCACTTAAAAATTCCGAAATTTATACACACACATCGGAATAATTATGCCGTCACTTTCCAACACTTTTGATGTATGAAACACTGCTAGATCCGGCAACTTATTATTTCCATCGGAACTGCTACTACACGCGTCTGATCTGTTTCATGGCTAGGCTTCCACTCTTCTCTAGAATATTCTAAGTCTTCTCTACCAGCAGAGAAACGCGTGCGAAGAATATTGCTTTACCATTGGTCAGTTCACCCAACAGCCAATAGCAAAACAACATTCTCCCGCGTCAGTTCGCGCTTTTTATCAATAACCAATCGCAAAATAGTAAACTTAACGACTGCACTTTTCACCGACGTAATTATCTAATATGCTGAAGTTTTGCTTATGCATAACGTTATTTACTATTGTTATTTATACCTGAATTAACTTTCCCTTTACCATAAACTTACTTTACAAATCTATTCTACAGAAATCCCCTTTGTCCATATCCATACTTCTTCGAAATGTTCCCACACTAAATCCTACTACATAACTCGTTAAACAATTACCTTTGCCGGCCGGTGTGGCCGTGCGGTTCTAAGCGCTTTAGTTTGGAACCGCGTGACCGCTACGGTCACAGGTTCGACTCCTGCCTCGGGCATGGATGTGTGTGATGTCCTTAGGTTAGTTAGGTTTAAGTAGTTCTAAGTTCTAGGGGACTGATGACCTCAGAAGTTAAGTCCCATAGTGCTCAGAGCCATTTGAACCATTTTTTGAATTATCTTCATATTAACCTTAAACCACACTCACGAATCATTCATACTGCTAAAACACGTTTATAACATTTTACATACATAAAAAGACATAATAACACTTTAAGAAAATACTATAACAGTTTATGAAAAACATTCTATTACTTTAGAGCACTCTACTGGGCACAATCGAAACTAAATCAGTCCCCTATCCAATACTGTCCTCTATCGGCTGATACGTAAACTACGTGCGCATCCAGTCTCTCGTCACCATCTGTCACTCTCCAGCTCTGAGACACACCTCCCACTTAACCGCCTCCAAGGCAGGATCATTATATGGCGCTACGCCCCAGTTCGAATCCTGCCTCGGGCATGGATGTGTGTGATGTCCTTAGGTTAGTTAGGTTTAAGTAGTTCTATGTCCAGGGGACTGATGACCTCAGATGTTAAATCCCATAGTGCTTAGAGACATTTTGAACGATGAATGTATCCTTCAACGCTTCTTATCCTCGGAGCCTCGAGACGCGAATGACGTCCACTGTGATGCTACAGTTAGAACCAGAAATCGTCTGAAAACAAGTCATAGCCTTTGCCTTGTTCAGTCTTGTCTTTGGCCGCACGCAGTCTGCACTCTGCAGGCCCCTCTCTCGTGTGACAATGGTCGCCGTGTAGACAGTCTACGGCGCTGCAAACCTCGTCGCAGTGTCCACGTGAATCCTTGTCTTGTTGACGATTTCCTGACTCAACGTACGCGACATAGCCACTATCCTGCCAATTTCGAATTCCGATACGTGCTGCTAGCAGTTTCTCACTTTTACACGACGCATAACACGAGCTTCCCGCAACAAGCAACATTCGAATGCGATTTCTGGGTGAGAAACCCGCTGCGTAATCTTTCATTATATCGAAGCGTATAGTACAGAATGATGTAAAACGAAAGAACATATTTCAATTGTTTATTATGGACAAAATATAAAAGACGAAAACAAGTTGCCCTCGTCACTGGGTAGCAAAAGATTCAAGTTTTGACACAGCTACGCTGTTGTTTGTAACAACATGGCGACTTCACCACAAGAGAAATTATTCTGTGCGTTGAAATTTGCGTGAAGTCAATCTATTGTTCAAATGCAACGCGCATTCCACCGTCGATCCAGCAACAAGCTGGCTCTGCACAAGCAGATTTATGACTAGCATAACAAATTCTTGGAAGCTAGCTGCGTATGCAGAGAGAAGAGCCGGCCACACACGTCTCATGAAAATGCTGAGTATATCTCAGATGCGTTCACAGGGAGCCCAAGTCCATAAGTCGGGCAGGCGAGGAACTTCATCCTCCTCAAACAACGGTGTGGCTTGCTCTGAAACGATGCCTGCATAGAAAGCCATAATAGCTGCAGTTATTGCAGCAATTCCGTCCCGGTGACCGTAACAGAAGGTACGAATTTTGCGTTTCAGTTCACCATGGATATGGCTGAGGATAGTTTTACCGAACGACTCAACTTTTGGATGAATCGTAGTTTCATCTATTGGGTGAAGTAGACTGGCATAATGTAAGAATTTAGGGGTCACCAAATCCTGTCTTTGTCGTCGAACATGAAACAGACTCACCGAAACTAAATGAGTTTTGTGCCGTTCCCGTTCATAAGGTTTTTGGACTTTTTTTTGCGGAGGAGACTGTGACAGAATCTCATACTTGGGCATACTGCAACTTTGGTTGTCTCCTCAACTTCCCGAAGATTCCAATGATTTAATTTGTATGCAGGACGGAGCGTGGCCCGATTTCGCCTTGAGGTGCGGCGTTATCTTAATAATATCTTCCCACAACGCTCGACAGGAAGAGGTGGACAACAAGATATCGTTTTATTGTTTTTGGGATCGCGGGTCAGCGGACTTCACACCTTTCAATGCTTTCGTACCTCTCTTTTTACTTTACTTTTTGCTTTACTACTACCTCTGCTTCCATCTTCTTCTGTATCTCACTGTTATTCTCCACCCAGCGGGAATTCCTAATGCTGCGACGTCCTTCTCTATGTCATCTTTCCACCGTGTGCGAGATCGACACAATAGTCTTGTTGCTTGGAGAGTGCCCTAAAATGCCTTCCTAGGAATTCTGTTGGTTTCCATTCTAGCCACATGCCCAACCCACTGCAGTCTCCTACTTTTTTACTTTCTGGACGATTGTGTGTTGCTTCATTCACTGAAAAATTTGAGTGTTCTTTCGAACACTCTATATGTCATTCTCCAACACAAGTCTCCAGCTTTTTCTTATCACTCTTCTATTGAAAACATTTAGATTTTCTCTTTCTTTCTGGGTAAGCGTCCAACATTCCGAACCATACAATACTACTGGATGGATTATGGTGTTGTATATCTTCACCTTAGTTGCTTAGACAACTTGATCCTGAGGCTATTCTCTCATTTATATTGAGTGTTACGATATTTGCACTGCTGAAGGCCGATCCAAGGTACTTAAACTGATGAACTTTTCTGAATCTATAATGGTGATCAATTTTAGAGTGTGGATTTGGGTTTACGACTCGACCTATTTCCATATGTTCTGTTTTATCTTGGTTTATCAAAAGTCCCATTTTGCTGGCACTGTGCCTGAGAGGCCTGTACATGTCCTTCAGGTCTTCTGCTATTTCACTGAGTAAGACTACATCATCTAATGATGCCAAGAGTTTTACTTCACTGTGTTCGAATCGCAGACCATTGTATAGCTGTAAATTACTCTCGAGCCACTTTCTCCAATGCATGGTTGAAAAAAACACATAAAAGGGCATCGCCTTGTCGTAAGCCTGTTTCGATTGGGAATTTGGGATACACGGATCCCCTGAACTTCACAACCGCCTGTGAGCCATCCATGCACAGTTGTATCATGCTAATGATTTTGGTGGGCATCCTAAATTCTCTTAATGTGCTGTAGAGGCTCCTTCTGTGGATGCCGTCATAGGCTCGCTGGAAATCAATGAACAGATAGTGAATGTTTTTTTTTTTTTTTAAATTCCTAGCATATCTCAAAGGTCTGCCGCAGACTAAACAGATTGTCTTTTGTGGAGCGGTTTGGTAGAAGTCCAGCCTGGTACTCTTGAACAATGTTTTCTGTATAAGGCTTAAATTTGTCGAGCATGATCGTTGGCAGAAATTTGGATGTTATAGTCAGAAAGCTGATACCTCTGTAATTTCCGCATTCCATTTTGTTTCCTTTCTTGTGTATTGGTCAAATTATTGCTGTTTTCCAGTCTTCAGGTAGTGTTTCAGTTCTCCAGATCATTGCGTTAAGGTTCTAAATTTCTCTGTGTAGTTTCTGTTTACTCTGTTTGAACATCCCTGCTGAATCTGGTACTGGCCTGCAGGCTTGTTGTTTTTCAGCTTGTGAATTATGTGTACTATTCCCTGTTCTGTAATGCTGTACTCGTCAGTAGTACTGCTGTTACTCTCGAACATCGAGTAGTTGAAGGTTATGTGAGGGTCAGTGCAATTTAACCTTTGTGAGAAATACTCTTTCCATCTTGCGAAGAGTACCTTCTAGCTGTGTTAGCATGTTTTTATTTTTATGAACAAGTTTTCACTTTGCCTCTGTTACCGTTCTTTGTACGCTGAAACAGCTTCTTTGAGTTTCTATTCCTGCTTTCCACTTCTGTACATTCCAAGACCCCAGTTAGACATTTCCTTTTCTCTGTTTACCCTTCTAATTTCAGAGGAGGATAATACGTCAGTTTAAGATGGTGGGAAATCTAATTATTCAAACAGAGTCCGGTGTCTGATATGAACAAAGACCGACAGCATTATTGTTCGGAGACTAATGACAGTATCATTTGTAAATCGTCGTGCATGACATGGATGCAAGATAATTACAAAGATTGACATTTAATCTCATAGCCGCTAATTGCAGTGACGAAAGACTAATTAATGACTGAACGAATTAATGACTGTATCAAACATCTGCCGACTTCGCAGGTTCCGGTCTATTATATATGTTTCAGTAGCAAAAGTCATGTAATTATCTGCACTGAGAGTAGCTATGTTTAAAATAATTGACTACAATAATTCTAGAAAGATATCACCTTTAATTACTTCAAGCCTTCAAACGATATATTTTAAACAGATCTCACATAGCATGTCTGTTCGCTTCGACAAGACTACCAGAGAAAGAAACAAGAGTGAGTCACGCAGCGCTTTTACACTAAAACAAGAGAAAAATTTTCCCCACTCTGGTCTAGTTCAACGCGAAGCCATTTCAATATCGCTGATCACCGCTAAATTTTCGCAACTATGTCACATAATAATAACTAGACATTGTGTGAGGCCGTTTGTTTTTCCTCCAAAAGCAAACCTTTCAGCAGCATCGTGGTGCTGCAATTTTAATGGCCAGCTATGTACACCGAGATGACAAAAGTCGTGGGGTAGAGATATGAACGCATACTGATGGCGGTAATATCGCCGATAGCCTTCACCTAACGACCGAGAGCAGCAGCGTTTGTGTAGACTTGTCAGTGCTAACAGGCAAACAACACTGCGTGTCATCGCGTGGAAATCGGATTTTCTGCCGGATATCAGCGTCTTCCAAACACGATATTTCGACGTCGTTACTTGACATCTTCATCAGGTGTGACCTGAGACTGGCTGCTTGCTGGACCGGGTCGCATATTTATGCCTACCCGGTGCCTGGTGTTCTGTTCGCCGTTCCCTAGTCGGTCCGCGCCCGCGAGTCGCGCTATCCTGCCGCTCTAGGTGTTCCCTATTCCGTCCGCGCCCACTCTGACCGCCTCCAACTGCGGTCGTGGCCTCCTGGTGTTGCCTTCTCGGTACGCGCCCGTGAGTGGCGTTCCCCTGCCACTCTGGACGTTCCGTCAGCACTCCTGATTCTTCGGGTGAAGATGACGACGGCCACCAGCAGCATAGTCGTAAGCGCACCGGCGACGCCGCCACCGGGGCAGATGACGGTTTCCGGAAGCCACCAAAGAAGAAGGTCTCGAAGCAGCCGCAGCGGCGGCCTGACACGGACGCGGTGCCAACGTCTAACCGCTACGACGTCATCCAAGACGGCGCGGACGACGTTCCACCGCCCCAGCAGCAACAGCAACAGCAGGGGGCGCAGCAGCAACCGTCCCAGCCTCAGCTGCAGCGGAAGGTGCCGCCCATTGTGTTGCAGTTTAAGAACTCCTACAAGCAACTACACACGTGGTTAAAGGAACATTGTAAGCAGTCGTTTACTGCCAAGCAGACGGGGGGTGATACCCTCAAACTCAGCCTCTCCTGTACTGAGGATTATGTGACTGTAATGGATATGGTTGGGCGAGAGGGTATCCCCATGTGTACCTATCTAGCGGTCCGTCCGCCGACTCTGAAGGCGCTGTTGAAGCACATTCCGGCGTCTCTCACCCATGACGACCTGAAGGAAGAACTGGAGGACCTCGGCTTCGTCGCGACGGTGGTGAATTACCACCGTATGCCCGGGACCAATCAGCTTACTGGCCACCGCGTCGTCGTCCTGCAGGACACTCCTCGGCATCAGGAAATATTCCAGCTAACCAGGATTTACGATCTCTCCATCACCGTGGAACGTCTGCGGAAGTCCCGTGGCCCGGTCCAATGCTTCCGGTGCCAAGGGTTCAACCACGTGGCCCGTCACTGCACTATGCCGCCTATGTGCGTCAAGTGTGGTGCTGGCCACGACAGCCGCCTTTGTCCACGAAGCAAGGATGAGCCGCCCGTCTGTGGCCTGTGTGGAGGCAGCCATCCTGCCAATTTTCGTTCCTGCGCGAAGCATAAGGAGGCTAGCCGTCGGCAGCGGGGTCTTCCGCCCGTCCCGCCCTCCCGACGTGCTGATACCCGACGGAGGCGACAACCGCCGCCCACACAGCCGGCCAATGACAAGCGTACGTGGCCCTCCCTCATGGAACGTCGGTCCGCGAGGATCCAGCGTGGTGTCACAGTCGCAGATGCACTCAAGGGCGTCTCCCACCCACGGGCAACTGCAGCTGCCGAGGTGCCAAGCGTCCCGCCGCCTCTTCCACGCCAGGACCGCCAGCCAGCTTCTCCTTCACCCACTGCAGTGCCTACTGTTGGGCTCCACGACGTTTTCCAGCTGCTGCGGCATCTGGCCACGATGGTGACCGAGTTGACCAATGCCATCGTCAACCTGCCTGCAACCATCGCCGCCACAGTGGAGGCGACGATCTCACGCAGCCTTCAGGCTCCTACTGCCGACACTTCAGTAGCCCAGCATGCCTAGACGCCGCCGCTTGGATGATTTCCGCATCGTGGCTTATAACGCCGCCAACCTCACCTACGACCTTGAGGAGCTCCGGCAGTTCTTGTTTGAACATGACGTGGACATTTGCCTGGTGAATGAGACGTTTCTCAAACCAGGCATCCGCTCCAACATCGCAAATTACCGATGCTTTCGGAACGACAGGCCAACGCAGGGGGGTGGCACGGCGATCTTCATCCGCTCCTCCATCCCGCATTGTGAAATTCAACCGCCTGCCATCGGGTCTATAGAAGTCACTGCTGTCCAGGTTGAAACAGCCACTGAACCGGTCACATTTATGGCTGTTTACCGGAGCCCTCGTCGCCAGCTCCTCATCGATGATGCCCGTCTCCTTCTCCGGACTCCTGGCAAATACTTTATCGCTGGTGACCTCAATTGCAAACACGCCGCCTGGAATTCCTTGGTCACCAATCTTAATGGGCGGCTTCTTCTCCAGGCCACTGAAGAGGTGAATGCGTATGTCTGTGGGCCCGTGGAGCCGACGTGTTATCCTAGCAGAGGGAGGCCCGACATTCTTGACATCGCCATTACTCGGGGACTTAATCAGTTCCTGACTGCTGAAGTCCTTCACGAACTGAACTCCGACCATCTGCCCGTTCTCTTTCAACTGGACGTCGCCCCGGCGCAGAGTCCGGGCCACCTCAATTTCAACCACACGGATTGGCCCTGCTTCCAGCGACGAGTTACTGCAGCCCTGCAGCAACAAGTGGATGGCGTCGGCGTCCACGAGGCCTCTGTCGACCAGTTTGCTGATACTCTCACCGCCGCTCTGGAGGGAGCGACACCCCGCCCGCGCCCCAGCACATTCGCATCTTCCGCTCTCCCGGCGGAAATCCTCCAGGACATCCGCACTCGTAACCGCCTCTGCAAGGATTGGCGTGTGACCCGGGACCCACAGCTGAAGCGCCAAATCAACAGCCTGCGCCGTGACATCAAGGCGGCGATTGTCCAGCATAAGAATCAACGCTGGGCTGCGAAATTGCAGGCGTTCACCCCCGACCCCATGCACTGGAATGCGGTCCGCTTTTTTACGAAACGCAGGACACGGATACCCCCTCTTGCGACGCCGACTGGGACGGCCTATCTACATGCGGATAAGGCGAATCTCCTTGCGGACATCTTTCAGGAGAATTTTACCCCCCTTCAAGATGGTGTGGACCAGTTGCACGTCGACCGGATTGACGCCGAAGTGCAGACCATCCTCCACGGGGACGGGGAGGAGGACCACGACGACATCCCACCTATTTCCGTGGCCGAAGTCCGTGCGGGCATCAGGGCTCTCCCGGCGTCCAAGGCTCCAGGTGTTGACGACATTACTGGCCGGGTCCTTAAGAACCTGCCGCTCCTGGCGGTTCTTCGTCTCACTGCCATCTTCAATTGGGTTCTGCGGACTCGCACCTACCCTGCGGCGTGGAAGCACTCCATCGTTATTGCTGTTCCCAAGCCGGGCAAGGATCGGAAAGACCCAAAATCCTACCGGCCTATCAGTTTGCTTCCACACATCAGCAAGCTGTTCGAGCGGCTACTTCTTCAGCGACTCCAGGCCATCCTGGATATTCGGGAAATCCTCCCCCCAGAACAGTTTGGCTTCCGCCGCGGCCACTCCACGACCCAGCAGATTGTACGTGTTGTGGAGTACATCACTCGCGCCTTCAATAACCGGGAGTACTGTGGAGCGGTTCTTCTTGATGTCACCAAGGCCTTTGACAGTGTTTGGCATACTGGCCTTCTGTGGAAGATGGGCCACCTTGGCTTTCCCCGGGCGTATGTGCGCCTCATTGCGTCGTACCTGCAGCACCGCACTTTCGCTGTCCGTGTTGAAGCAGCCCTCTCCACTGCCAGGCCCATCGTCGCCGGGGTGCCGCAGGGCTCCGTCCTGGGCCCTGTCCTTTATACTATATTTACATCGGACCTTCCGCGGTCACCCCGTGTGGAGATAGCCGTCTATGCTGATGATACGATGCTCTACACCCGGAGCCGGTGGCATGCAGCCATGCATTCCCGGTTGCAGCAGGCGTGTGACGATCTGGAGATCTGGGCAGCTCGCTGGCGCATCCGGTTCAACCCCCTGAAGACACAGGCCATCGTCTTTACGAGGAAGACAACGATGCCGGCCCCGCCACTTCGACTTTATGGGACCGCTCTCCCCTGGCAGAAGACTGTCCGGTACCTGGGCGTCCTCATGGACGATCGCCTACTCTGGAAGCCGCACATCGACGCCGTCCGTGCCAAAGTCCACCAGCGGATGGGCGCACTGTACCCATTCCTTAATGAGGGGTCTGACCTCTCCATCCGGAATGGCCTCCTCATCTTCCGATTATTTATTCGGCCGATTGTTGACTATGCATGTGAGGCTTGGGGCAATGCAGCCCCCACGCATATCCAGCGTCTTCAGGCGCAACAGAATAAGATTCTTCGGCGGGTCTTCCATGTACACCCGCAGTTCCCGCATTGCTACCTCCACCAAGCAGCTGATGAATTGGACGTGATGCTCCGCATCCAGCAGACTGCCAGCCGTTTTTACCGACGGTCGCACGCCTCTGCCAATCCCCTCATTCGAGACATTGGCGCTCCTCAAGATGTTCGTGACCGCTATCAGCGGCCTGTTGCACTCCTCGACAGATGAGAACCCGGGGGTGCACGAAGCGGACGCTGCTTGCGGCTCCGTCCCTATGATTTCCTTTTTATAATCCCGCATACCCCGATGCCATACCACAAATAAAGAAGTTCAACCCAATCTCTCACCTCTGACGAATGCAGGCAATGCCGTCAGGTAAATCCTGTGTTACTCTCCTCTTCTTGGGACTTACGACTGGCGGATGGGCGCTTGACGTTCCGTCACTCGAGTAAGCGATGCAATGCAAGCAGGACCATGCTACTCAAGCGAAAGGTGTGGCGGATCGCCGCCAGGCGGGACGAGCTCGGGCGACCGAGTCCGCCCCGTCTGCGGCCCCATTCGGCCCCCACGTACGACGACGCAGCAAACGACAATGGACCACGAGACGGCATATTCTAGGGAAACAGGCCCGCTTACAGCTGCGCAATTGTACGTCATCCTGCACCGAATGTCACGGGATACTGATTACCGGGAACGAGCAGCCGACGAACGAGCTCTCCACTTATTCCACCAGTACCTCAAGTCACTCGGTTGCGTGGTCAATGAAGAGGAACGAGTAACATCGGGAGCCCTGACAGGCGTGTTGAATACAGACGACACTGTTCTGTCAGCGGCGGCCCCGATGAGTGTTGCGCCACCAGTCCCAGTTCCAGCAGAAACTGGTGCACTGCTGGCTGCCACTCCAGTCTCTTCCAGTGAAGAGGCCACAGATATACCGGAAACTGTACCGCCAGGCGTGACGAGAGAAGACGTCACCGTCCTGCCACGTGACGACACTATCGTAGAGGCCAACCTTGACGACCTGCTCGAGGCGGAAGCCATGGCAACACCGCAGCCCTCCAGGAATAGGCCGGCAGCAATAGAGGAGGACGACTCCTCCACAGTCTCTCAGTCTGCTTGCAGGAGAAGCCAGAAGCAGAAGATGGCAGACGACCCTGCCCCCACAGAGGCAGGCCACACACCAGACGACGGGTTCACCGTCCCGAAGCGGCGGCACACTGCTCGGGCCAAACGGCTCCAAACAGTGCAGCCGCTCCCAACGACGAACTCATTCATCGATGTCGACGAGCCAGGGGCCATGGAGGCCACTGAGCCACCCAAGAGGCGGGCACCCGCCCCACCACCTATAACTGTCTCATGGACGGGCACTTACAAGTCCTTCCTTGATAAATTTGAGACAGTTGCGTCCGCTGCCAAGGTCAAATGTGTCGGGCGAGACCTATACCGGGTTTCGACTGCCACCATGGATGACTACCGCGCAGCCATGAAGATCATTGAGACCGACAAGCTACACTGCTTTACACATAGGAAGTAGAAGAAGAAATCAAGAAGCTGCCATTTTTACCGTATGCCGGGCCTGTTTCTACCAAGATCAGCAGAATACTGATGAAGCATAACATCAAGAGTGTCTTCTGCCCACCTAGCAAAATCAGGGCTTTACTTGGAACAGTCAAAGATGACCTGGGATTAAGGAAGCCAGGCATTTACAATATTCCTTGTGAATGCGGTATGTCCTACATTGGCCAAACGACTAGAACGGTGGAAATCAGATGTAAGGAACACCAGCGACATACCAGGCTAAGGCAGGCCACAAAATCAGCAATAGCTGAACTCTGCCTAGAGTTGGAACATTCCATGGATTATGAGAACACCAAGGTCATGGTCCAGACCCCCAGGTTCTGGGATAGTGTCATCACTGAATCTATAGAGAAAAAGATGGCACAAAACCTGATTAACCGGGAGGCAGGATACCAGCTAAGCACTGCATGGAACCCAGCATTTGAACTGCTGAAGCAATACCGGAGAAAATATGTTTCCAACGCCAACAACGAGCCTCAGACATCCGCACACTGCAGGCACGAGCCAAGAAGGGATCACCAGGAAGCCTCAGCCGCAGTCGGAGGCGGCCAGAGCGGGCGGAATAGAGAACGTCCAGAGTGGCAGGGCAGCGCCACTCGCGGGCACGGACCGAAAAGGGAACACCAGGAGGCACCACCGCAGATGGAGGCGGCCAGAGCGGGCGCGGACGGAATAGGGAACGTCCAGAATGGCAGGGGAACGCCACTCACGGGCGCGGGCTGAGGAGGCAACACCAGGAGGCCACGGACGCAGTTGGAGGCGGCCAGAGTTGGCGCGGACGGAATAGGGAACACCTAGAGCGGCAGGATAGCGCGACTCGCGGGCGCGGACCGACTAGGGAACGGCGAACAGAACACCAGGCATCGGGCAGGCATAAATATGCGACCTGGTCCAGCAAGCAGTCACGCCGCCGCTCGTGACTCTGGAGGCGATTGGAGTTGTCGCGCACACGTCAGCGGGAGCCATAACCTTCATTGCCATCTACAAACCACCGTCGCATCCATGGGTAGATGCGGACTTAGAATCTCTTCTCTCCATCGGAGGCAAGCTGTTCATCGCTGGAGACTATAACTCCAAGCACGTCGCTTGGCGTTCACGACTCACCAACAGAGACGGACGCCGCGTCCTCCGAATCGTGGATCGCAATGACGCCGTGGTAGTGGGTCCCTATGATCCCACCATCTTCCCCGCTAATGGACAACCGGACATCGTCGACTTCGCGGTCGTGAAAGGCATTCCGCACCGCATCCTCGCCTCGACACGGAATGTTCTCTCCTCTGACCATGTGCCAGTTGTTTTTGACGTCGACCTCGACCCACTGCAGTTACCCAGGCGTGGGGTGTCACTCTCTGGAGTCAACTGGGATCTCTTTCGCCACACCCTGACCGAGTCCCTAGCTGGGATGCCACCTGTCGACGACGCGGAAGCTGAAGATTCCCTCCTCCACTTCACGGACGCCGCCCTCGCCGCAGTCAATGAAGCGGCTCCGCCCAGACGCGAGCGCCAGGACCACTCTCGACAGCTGCCCCCGATCTCCTTGCACAAATTGCGGAGAAGAACAGAGTATACCGCGAATGGCAGCGCACACGGAACCCCGCCACCAAACGGCAACTCAACCGTATGCGGCGCGAAATCACGGTGGCTGTGGACAATCACCGCAAGCGGGAGTGGGCCAACCGTGTGGCGACTCTTCAGCTTGACGACGGGTCTGCCTGGAGGACCGCGAAACACTTCCTACGGCGAACGCAGCGTATGCCGCCTCTCCGAACTGCAACCGGAACTGTCTGTGAACCAAACGCGAAGGCTGATGCCCTCGCCGATGTTTTCGAAGAGAACTTCAAGCCTGTAGAGGATCCACTGGACGCAGAACATGAAGAGATGGTCGCTGCCCGGCTCCCTCGCTATCTGGAAACGGAGGGCGATGATGACATAGAGGCCACAACTCCTGAAGAAGTCTCGGCGGTTCTGAAGGCCCTCAATCCAAAGAGAGCTGCAGGCCCTGACGACGTCTCCACTGCCATGCTGAAACAACTGCCTGAGGACGCCTCTACTCACCTGGCTGCAATCTTCAACAAGATCTTTCGCACCGGTCACTTTCCCCTGCAGTGGAAGCATGCTGAGATTGTGGCTATTCCTAAGATGGGAAAAGATCTCCGGCAGCCGAAGAGCTATCGCCCGATTAGTCTGCTGCCTGCCATCTCGAAAGTTTTCGAGCGCATCTACCTGAAGAGGCTACAGCAACACGTCACCGCCGAAGCTCTACTCCCAGATGCCCAGTTCGGCTTCCGTAAGGGCCACTCTACGCAGCACCAACTTCTCCGACTCGTGGAAGAAGCCTTCGATTCCCTGGAGAGGCGCGAATACTTCGGAGCAGTCTTCCTTGATGTCTCGCGCGCTTTTGACAGCGTCTGGCACGATGGGCTGCTCTTCAAACTTCTCGAAATGGGGGTCCCTGGATCCCACATCCGTCTGCTACGGTCCTTCCTCGATGGACGGACTTTTCACGTCCATGCAGAAACTGGCCTGTCGACAGTCCGTCCCATCAGAGCAGGCGTGCCACAAGGGTCGGTCTTGGGGCCGATCCTGTACACGCTCTACACGGCTGATACGCCGACGGTCCCTCGTGTGCATCTAGCACTGTACGCCGACGACACTGCGCTCTACTCACGAAGTATGCGCGCGGACACACTTCGCCAGAGGTTGCAGCACGCTGTCGACACCCTAGCCGATTGGGCCGTCAAGTGGAAACTGCAGTTCAATGGCGCCAAGACGCAATTTTTCATTGCAACCCGTCGTGTCATCCCAGCCGCTCTGCCCCCACTCGTCGTTGGAGGCAGTCCTGTCAACTGGCGACCGACAGAGCAGTATCTTGGGGTCACCATAGATCGCCGCCTCACTTGGGGCCCACACGTGAAGGGCGTCGTAAACAAAGCAAGGGGTCGACTTCTCCAGCTCTACCCCCTGCTCAACCCGACGTTGACTCTTCCTCCGCGACTGGGCGTCACGTTGTACAGGGCGCTAATCCGCCCTGTCTTCGATTACGCGGCTGTCGTCTGGGGAATGCGGCAGACGACCACCTGAAGAAACTACAATCTCTGCAGAACAGGGCTCTCCGCCTCGCGCTGCACCTGCCGCGGGACTTCCCATCTGGACCACTGCACGACCTCGCTGAGGTCCGCAAAGTCAAGGACCACGTCCGTATGGTTGCCCGCCGCTTCTACGAACAGGCGCGGCAATCCGAGAACCGGTACATACGCTCTCTGGGGCAAAAGATACGGCGCAATGCCAACACACGCTGGCCCCAGCTCCTTACGGCATATGCTGTAACTGAAGAAGAAGACAGAGTGGAAACAACCAGAAGCCAATCACTTCTAGATGACGCACCACCAGAATAAATAGGAGGCAAAACATGTATATGTTGCGAACTCCGCTTTTCTCGAAGACTGAAGTTTCTTCGCGAAGAAGCCACGCAGTGCAAGCAGTCACGACGACACGCACCACACACGACGACACATTCGAGTCAGAGATGTCGAAGCGAGCAGAGCTATGTACTGCGAAGGGTGTGGCGGATCGCCGTCCGGCGGAGCTTGCTACGTCGGCGGCCCCATCCGGCCCCCCACTTACGACGGACCACGCAACGAATGAGGACATGATGGATATCGCTATGGAAGCGCTTGCAGTTCCACTTCCGGAGTCGGAAGAAGACGAGCCCTCTGACGTACCGCCACCTCGTCGGCAGTCCGGCAAAAGCAGAAGAGAAGAAGATACAGCCACTACCGGCGGGCGCAGCTCACCGACAGAGAAGCGATCGAAACAAACGCCTGCTGCTGATGCCGACGGATTCACTCGCCCGAAACGACACCACACAGCGCGAAGAAAGGTGCTGTCCACCTACGAGCCGGCATCCATCGACAACATTTTTGCTGCCCTTGCGAATGCCCCAGAGGAACCTCCGCGCCCCTCCACAGCGCCAAAGAGGGATCCACCACTTCCGCCGATTGTTCTGAAATATGAAGGCAGTCTACAATGTGAAGGTCGCCGGAAGAGACATGTACAAGATTACACTGCGCTCAGCGGACGACTACCGACGTGTGACGCAGGAGGCATCTGAAAGAGCAATCCCTTTCTTCACTCACGCCACCACACCGGACCGCGTCCTGAAGATAGTCATTCGACATCTGCCCTTGAACATGGAGCCGGATCACATTAAAGAAGAACTTGAAGAGCTCGACTTCAGTGTCAGAACAGTGGTCAAGATGAAGCAGCCCAAATCACCTGACTACATGCCCCTGTTCCTCATCATCGCAACAGATACAATCGAGAACAGGAAGCTCTACCAGCTCACCCGACTCGCCAACGTCTCAATGACCACAGAAGACTTGTGCACCAAGAGAGGCCCTGTCCAGTGCTACCGGTGCCAAGGCATCAACCACGTCGCCCGGCACTGCTCCATGCCTGAAAAATGTGTGAAATGCGCCGGTGCACACCCAGTGAAGAACTGCCCCATCCCCCGGAAGCAGCAGCCAACGTGCGCTCTCTGTGGAGGCACTCACGTTGCCAGCTACCGCGGCTGCGATGTTTGGAGGCGCGCCCTTGCTCGTCAGCGAGGCCAGCCAGTCGCCACGAGACAGAGGAAGTCTGCCAAAGTAGAACCTACGGTATCCTCCGCAGCAGCTGTCGCCAGAAGACTGGCGCCCCACCGACCCAATAGCGACGGCGCCGACCCTGAAGACGGACAGGCATGTCGCCGCATTGAAGACTCACAAACACGAGATCTTTTCGAAGACGCAGAGGCACGACATCCACACCGAAACTGCGCCACTCCACCTGTGCAGAATTTGACGGATCCGGAGCCGGGCCCATCCTCTGTTGACCCACCCGCGACGTCTGGAGCACGCCCACGACGCCGCGGAGGCCGACGCAAGACAGGGGGTCGCACAACCAGCACTCCTGAAGAAGCCACGTACAATGACGAAGTGGAGGCCACTCCCATCGGCGCCAGAGAAGATGCGGCACCGGCCGCCTCCACCACAGACATTGCAAGTTTGATTGCTCAACTCACCGCGCTTGTGGCGAGCACAACAAAACTGCTTGATGTCCTCACGCAGCACCTGACAGCTGCACAGCAGATTGCCGCACCGGCAGCCACCGGACGCTCCTCCACTACTCATCATGGGAAGTGTTAGAGGACTCACGGTAGTCGCGTGAAACACCCTTTGTCTATGCACACAAGCTGGCGAATTTCGTCAATTCCTTCGTGATGAAGCCGTGGACATCTGTCTGCTCAGCGAAACCCACCTTAAACCAGGCACTGCAGTCAAAGCGCCGAACTACTCCTGTTACCGTGGTGACAGGCCAACTGCCGGTGGAGGAATGGCCATCTACATACGGAAAGGGATCCGTCACCACCAGATTCACCTGCCGCCGCTCGTTACGCTGGGGGCGATCGGAATTGTAGCGCACACGTCAGCGGGAGCCATAACCTTCATTGCCATCTACAAACCGCCGTCACATCCATGGGTAGATGCGGACTTGGAATCTCTTCTTTCCATCAGAAGCATGCTGTTCATCGCTGGAGATTATAACTCCAAGCACGTCGCTTGGCATTCAAGACTAACCAACACGGACGGACGCCGCGACCTACGAATCGTGGATCGCAATGACGCCGTGGTAGTGGGTCCCTACGATCCCACCATCTTCCCCGTTAATGGACAACCGGACATCGTCGACTTCGCGGTCGTGAAAGGCATTCCGCACCGGATCCTCGCATCGACATGGAATGTCCTCTCCTCTGACCATGTGCCAGTTGTTTTTGACGTCGACCTCGACCCACTGCAGTTACCCAGGCGTGGAGTGTCACTCTCTGGAGTCAACTGGGATCTCTTTCGCAACACCCTGACCGAGTCCCTAGCTGCGATGCCACCTGTGGACCACACAGAAGCTGAAGATTCACTCCTCCACTTCACAGACGCCACCCTCGACGCAGTCAAAGAAGCGGCTCCTCCCAGACGCGAGCGCCAGGACCAATCTCAACAGCTGCCCCCCGATCTCCTTGCACAAATTGCGGAGAAGAACAGAGTGTACCGAGAATGGCAGCGTACACGGAACCCCGCCACTAAACGGCTACTCAACCGTATGCGGCGCGAAATGACAGTGGCTGTGGACAATCAGCGCAACCAGGAGTGGGCTAACCGTGTGGCGACTCTTCAGCTTGACGACGGGTCTGCCTGGAGGACCACGAAACATTTCCTACGGCGAATGCAGCGCATGCCGCCTCTCCGAACTGCAAACGGAATTGTCTGTTAACCAAACGCGAAGGCTGACGTCCTCGCCGATGTTTTTGAAGAGAATTTCAAGCCTGTAGGGGATCCACTGGACGCACAACATGAAGAGATGGTCGCCGACCGGCTCCCTCGCTATCTGGAAACGGAGGACGATGACGACATCGAGGCCACAACACCTGAAGAAGTCTCGATGGCTCTCAAGGCCCTCAATCCAAAGAAAGCTGCAGGCCCCGACGACGTCTCCACTGCCATGCTGAAACGACTGCCTGAGGAGGCCTCCACTCACCTGGCTGCAATCTTCAACAAGATCTTTCGCACAGGTCACTTTCCCCTGCAGTGGAAGCACGCCAAGATTGTGGCTATTCCTAAGATGGGAAAAGATCTCTGGCAGCTGAAGAGCTATCGCCCCATTAGTCTGCTGCCTGCCATCTCGAAAGTCTTCGAGCGCATCTACCTGAAGAGACTACAGCAACACGTCACCGCCGAAACTCTCCTCCCAGATGCCCAGTTCGGCTTCCGTAAGGGCCACTCGACGGAGCACCAACTTCTCCGACTCGTGGAAGAAGCCTTTGCTTCCCTGGAGAGGCGCGAATACTTCGGCGCAGTTTTCCTCGATGTCTCACGCGCTTTTGACAGCGTCTGGCACGATGGGCTGCTCTTCAAACTTCTTGAATTGGGGATCCCTGGATCTTACATCCGTCTGCTGAAGTCCTACCTCGATGGACGGACTTTTCACGTCCGTGCAGAAACTGGCTTCTCAACAGTCCGTCCCATCAGAGCAGGCGTGCCGCAGGGGTCGGTTCTGGGGCCGATCCTGTACACGCTCTATACGGCTGATACGCCAACGGTTCCTCGTGTCCACCTTGCACTTTACGCCGACGACATTGCGCTCTACTCACGAAGTATGAGCGCGGACACACTTCGCCAGAGGTTGCAGCGCGCCGTCGACACCGTAGATTGGGCCATCAAGTGGAAATTACAGTTCAATGGAGCCAAGACGCAATTCTTCATTGCTACCCGTCGTTTCATCCCAGTCGCTCTGCCGCCAATCATCGTTGGAGGCAGTCCTGTCAACTGGCGATCGGCAGCGTATTATCTTGGGGTCACCATAGATCGCCGCCTCACCTGGGACCCACACGTGAAGAGCGTCGTAAACAAAGCAAGGGGTCGACTTCTCAAGCTCTACCCCCCGCTCAACCCGACGTCGACCCTCCCTCCGCGACTAGGCATCACGCTGTACAGGGCGCTAATCCGCCCTGACTTCGATTATGCGGCTGTCGTCTGGGGTAACGCAGCAGACCAACGTCTGAAGAAACTCCAATCACTGCAGAACAGGGCTCTGCGCCTCGCGCTGCACTTACAGAGGGACTTCCCATCTGGACCACTGCACGACCTCGCTGAGGTCCGAAAAGTTAAGGACCATATCCACACGGTTGCCCACCGCTTCTATGAAAAGGCGCGGCAGTCCGAAAACCGACACATACGTTCACTGGGGCAGAAGATCCAGCGTAATGCCAACACACGCTGGCTCCAGCTCCTTGCAGCATAGGCTGTAATTGAAGATGACAAACAAGTGGAATAAACATGAAGCCAATCACCACCAGAATTCACACAGCCAAAATTGAATGGGAGACAAAACATGCATTTGTTGAGACCTCCACCACACTCGAAGACCGAGGAATCTTCGTGAAGAAACCAGGTAGCAAGCAGCCAGTCTCAGGTCACACCTGACGAAGACGTCAAGTAATGACGTCGAAATATCGTGTTTGGAAGACGCTGATATCCGGCAGAAAACCCGATTTCCACGAGATGTCTCAAATCGCCGGGAAAGTCTAACAAATTACAACACTGCGTGTAATAATCGCAAAAATCAATGTGAGAAGTGTGGTGAATGTAATTTTATAGGACAGTACGGCGAAATCTGACGTTAATTGCCTATGGCAGTAGACGACCGACGAGAGTGCATTTTCTAACATCACGACATCGCTTGCAGCGCCTCTCCTGGGCTGCTGACCATTTCGGTTGGGCCCTAGATGATTGGAAAACCGTGTCCTAGTCAGATGAGTCCCTATTCCAGTTGGTAAGAGCTGATGGTCGGGTTCGAATGCGGCGCAAATCCCACGAAGCCACGAACCCAATCAGTCAACAAGGCACTGTGAAAGTTGGCGGTGGCTCCATAATTGTGTGGGCTGTTTTTACATGGAAGGGACTGGTTCCTCTGGCCCATCTGAACCGATCATTGACTGGATATGGTTATGTTCGGCTGCTTGGAGACCATTTGCCGCTATTTATGGACTTCGTGTCCCCAAACAACGATGCAATTTATATGAATGACAATGCACCATATAACCGGGTCACAATTGTTCGCGATTGGCTCAAAATGGCTCTGAGCACTATGGGACTTAACTGCTGAGGTCATCAGTCCCCTAGAACTTAGAACTACTTAAACCTAACTAACCTAAGGACATCACACACATCCATGCCCGAGGCAGGATTCAAACCTGCGACCGTAGCGGTCACGCGGTTCCAGACTGTAGCGCCTAGAACCGCTCGGCCATTCCGTTCGCTATTGGTCTGAAGACAATTCTGGACAACTCGCGCCACCCGCATCGCCCGACATGAATCCCATCGGGTATTTATGGGATGGAATCGAGAGCTCAGTTCGTGTAGAAAATCTTTCACCGGAAACGCCTTCGCAATTATTGCCGTCTACAGAAGCAGCATGGCTCCGTATTTCTCCAGGGGACTTCCAGCGACTTGTTGAGTCCATGGCATGTCGAGCTGCTGCACTTCTCCAGGCAAAAGAAGGTCCGACGTGATATTAGGGGGTATCCCATGACTTTCGTTACCGCAGTGTATGTAGAGTATGCCTCTAATCTTCGCCACCCAAAATAACTTCTGTCCAGGAGCAAAACAGTAAATGTATCTAACAAATTTTGATTAGTTACCAGTGGGACGATAACCAGCGTGGCTGCCTTTCTTATAGCTTTTTTCGTTACGAAGCTGTCAATACAAATACGTCTTTAAAAAGATGACATTCAATTTTTTTCTTCATTCGGTAACCCTCTTCCTCTCTTCAAAACCTGGTCAGAAATGTATCACAGCGTATCATTCACGCGAACAGGAAAATATTAGAAACGTAATAAAAAGTTGACTTTGGCTTCCCTGTATAGCGTACACTGCAGGTGCCCGGGGTACCTCCTGGAGTTGACAGCAAACACATGGGAACACAAGAAAAATGCACATCGGCCATTCAGTCAACTACTTTTAGTTGAATATTTGTGAGAGTACAATGTAGACCGATCAAGAAAATCTAGAAATGTGGAATCGATTTGCACAGATCTTCAACTGGAGACGGTTGATTGAATGATCGCTTTCACCTTGGGTTTTCATTTGCTTACTGTCGACTCCAGGATACGAAAGACTTACGTTATCCCTGGTACATGTCTAGGGTCAGGGAAGTATATTACCGAACAAAGTAAATACAGGTTGCTATTTGAAAAAAGTAGCAACGTACTGCTATTCGTATCTTCGTAACGAAAAAGCTATAAGAAAGGCATACACACTGGTTACTTTCCTCTCGGCGGCTAAACATTTGCTTGCTACCTTTTTTATTCCACTTCTGGACAAAAAGTTATTTGGGGTGATCAAGATAGATGTGATACCCCGTACCTCTAACACCTAGTCTAATTTCATCCAAACTTCGTAGTTACTTAAAACCTCAGAAGCGATCTGTGAGACTTTGGTACCTCTAGAGCTTCTAGAGAGATGTGGTAGGTGAAGGTGTAAACGTAACTGAAGAACGTCTAGAGATGTGTCTACCTAAGTACACATACGACTTACCTTCAAGGGTAAAATTATCTAAAGTGGCAAGAAAACCCATGCACTAATGCTAGCGGGAGCTATACCTTTAAAATAAATAAAAAAATTCAAATCGTGTTTACACTGCAGACAGATTTCATTCCATTTCCTACCTAATACAAGACTGGGGTAGGTGAACAGCCGAGAAACGCCTGGTAATCGGCTGATTATATAATCAGTTATGTCCGTATTCGACATACGCTTCACATATGTTCTGCTGCTTCTAAGCATGTTTCGTGTGGAGACCATTAAAACAAGAGATGCAGCATAGCATCCCGAGATACTCCCGCATTGCTCCCTGGCACAATTTTTAATTGTATTAAGGACGGGAGACGGCGTTCACAACCATATTACTTATCCTCCTTTATGACTATACAGTGCTTTGTCGAGTACATAACCGATGAATATGCCCGAAACCTTATGTATCAAGGTAATCTGTTTCCAAGAAGTGTTTGATCCAACAGAACAATCCCTCTCAGTTTTGTTTTTTTTTTTTTTTTAAGTTAGAAGTTAGTTCCTCTAATTCTTGATAAATACGACGCATCAAGTTGCCGTGGGTGGAGAACAGTAAACAGTATTTATTACCAAGCTTAAGGATCTCGTCAACCTGATGACAGTGTTATTCGTATTAAGTGAATGCGTCCTTTCGCCACACCTCATTAGAAAAATTTTCAAGAGTGACCTAGCAGATAATATCAATTAACTGAGTATTATCAGCTCATTCTCTCATCTATTAGTACGCGTCCATTGCAAGAATGTAGCATAAATATCAAGAGTGTACTTGATACAATCTCATTTTTGAATACACGGATTACAGAAGAATTTAAAATATTAGGTTTTACAGAGTGATGAACACAATCTCCTTTGAGTAGAAGATTAACAAGTCACATCTGGTGCCATTTATCTCTTAGAAATACTTAACACGAATTATCTTTGCGAACGTGATGAAGAATGGTCTAGAAGTATCAACTGTAACTACGTAACCTAACTTATTCCTCAGTGTAAGAAAGATGAAAACTCTATGTAGTAACCGAGAAAGGAATGTCGACAATGCAGACAATGCAGTGATTTACCCTGGAATACCGATGGAATGACTTCCTTATCACTATCGCATCTGATGAAGCAAGAGAACGATTGTACTGCCGCCAACGTATATTGCGCGAAAGGACCACGAAGAAGATATACGAGAAATTAGGGCTCATATGGTGGCATGTGCACAGTCGTTTTCCGAGTAGGACAGGAAAGGAAAGTACTAGCAGTGGTACAGGGTACCTACCACCACTCACCGTACGGTGGCCTGCGGAGTATTTATGTAGATGTAAATGTAGACGATTTGCTTCAGCTGAGGAGGTGAAACACTTACTGAGAACATGACTCAACATGAAAGGACGGGATTATTACCAGGAGGATATACTCAAACTCATCCCACAAAGTGTCATTTTGCTAAACCGAAATGGCGACTATGTCGAAATGTGACCTAATGTGTACACTGTAAGTTGGCTGTACCGGTTGAACGAAATAAAAAGTATACGTTTCATTGCAGTCTTCGCAACCTTAGGTTCTGACCACCACTTGCAGTGAGCACGAAAGAGATGGAGATGGTGATGCTCCATCCGCCAACGGATTAACGAAGGGAAATGATAGTGGAAATTATAGTTACCAGAAATATCCTCTACTACGCACGTTAAGTGGCAGACAGAATAGAAGTAGACGTAGAATCGAAAGCAATATGCTGTTTGGCAAGCTTAACGCAGGCACTTTGAAAGATTGAGAAAATTTATTCCATTCAGGCGAGATGTTAAACCGACTACTCACAACAAATGTCAGATCAGAGTTCGAATCCCGTTCTACGCAGATTTACGTTCATCATGTAGCAAGTTTTGCTTTTGTGGATTGACTTCAGTTGCAGTCCAGTGATTTCATCTCCATTCATCTGTCAGTACAACTAATTTATCAGCTAAATGAATGTGAGTTTTAGGCGTAAAAGTAAGTGAAAGGAGACTAATTGACGGTCCTCGATGAATTAAATAAAATAAGATCTGTTTACAGTTTAAGACCATGCAGACGAATTACGAGGACTATTTTTTTAAAACCAGCTAACGGTCATGAAATTAAAGCCACCGTGAAAATTCGGTGGAGCTCTGCCCAGAAGTGTTGCGTTGCGTCTCTAGCATGTCCGTCTATCTCATCATGTCGCACTTATCAGTTCTGAGCACACAGTGAGCTCGTAAAAACGCCAATAAACCAGTGTCTCTCCCCAAACCTGAAGTCCTGCTGAGGTATTTAGCCTGATTTCATGCAGTCCACTTAATGTACCTGTCATGTGTTCTCTTCTTCACAATAATAATGTTCTCGGCCGCATACTGCAGGTGCAACGAAGACGCGTTTTCTGTGGGAACTGTTTGATCACCCGCCATACAGCTCGTACTTGGCTCCCTCTCATTTTTATCTCTTCTTTCAAATGAACCGCTGGCCACGAGGTCAGCATTTTGGCGCAGGGAACTGGCGAAATCACAGCAGGCTGCCTTCTATGACGAGGCTATTGCAAAGTTAGTACCATGCTATGTCAAGTGTCTATGTCGGAGCAGCAACTACGAGGGCGGTTCAGAAAGTAACCTCCGATTGGTCACAGTGCGGGTTGTGGGGGGAGTAGCGACGCCATCTGTGCGTTCATGCACTCAACAGGTCAGTCGGCATCAAGCCGTGGTCGAGTGAACGTCGTACCTGCGCTAGTTTAGTTTTTGTGGCAGTTTGAAATGTGTGCTGCAATAGAAAACCCCGCCAAATGTGAAGTGCGTGCTGTCATAAGGTTTTTTACAGCCAAAGGATATTCTGCAGCAGCTATTCATCGTGAGCTTTGTGCCGTGTACGGACCAAGAGTTATGAGTGAAGGAGTTGTCCGTGAATGGGTATGTTTATTTAAAAGTGGACGAGAAAACGTTCATGATGAAGAGAGGAGTGGTAGACCATCATTGGTGACTGACGAACTCGTTCAGACAGTTGATGCAAAAGTTCGTGAAAATCGACGTTTCTCAATGTCGGAGTTGTCTACTGGTTTTCCACAGATTTCTAAGACTCTCTTGTGCGAGATAGTGACAGCAAGATTGGGTTACCGTAAGTTCTGTGCACGATGGGTGCCCAAAATTCTTACCAACCACCACAAAACTCAAAGAATGGCCTCTGCATTAGACTTTCTGTCACGTTATGAGGACGAAGGAGAACCATTGTTAAACAGAATCGTGACCGGTGACGAAACCTGGATTAAGTACGTGAACCCTGAGACAAAAGAACAATCAAAGATGTGGGCACATTCAAATTCGCCTACCAAACCAAGAAAAGCCTCGCAAGATTTTTCTGCCAGAAAACTGATGGCAACGGTGTTTTGGGATGCCAAAGGGGTGTTGTTGGTTGAATTCATGGAACGTGGTACGACCATTAATCAAGACGTGTACTGTGAAACAATAAAAAAGTTACGACGGGCTATACAGAACAAACGCCGTGGTATGCTGACTTCCGGTATCGTTTTTTTGCACGATAACGCCCGTCCTCACTCTGCTCGCAGAACAACGGCCCTTCTTGAGTCCTTCAAGTGGGACGTTATCAACCATCCACCTTACAGCCCAGACCTGGCGCCAAGTGATTATCACCTCTTCATGCATTTGAAGAAATGGTTCGGGTCACAGCGGTTTGATGACGACGAAGAGCTCAAAGATGCGGTCACAGGCTGGCTCCAGGCACAAGCGGGTGATTTTTATGCAGAAGGAATTTCAAAGCTTGTGAAGAGATACGATAAGTGTCTCAATCGCTATGGAGACTATGTAGAAAAATAGTGCAAAGATGTAGTTGTAAGATGTATATATTAAAATATTTTTATTTAACTTGGTGTATTTTTTTAAATCAACCGGAGGTTACTTTCTGAACGGCCCTCGTATTTAGCTGAAAGGTGCAAATAAAACATTTTTGATTTTCACTGCGGTTTCAATTTCTCGATAGATCGGAGGTTCTAACAAAAAAAACAAGTAGCCCTCGCACATGATCATCATCATCATCATCAGTTATCTGCTATATTAGCAGGTCCTTTGCCTCTCCATTTTCTGCGATACATTGCTTCCTTCTTAAGGCTGTTGTATGTTGTACCGTCCATCATGTCATCCAGTATCTGGAATCTCTTCCTTCCTCGCTTCCTTTTCCCTTCTACATAACCTTCTAAAACTTTTTTTATCAGTCCGTCATACTTTCTTAATATATGCCCAATCCAATTTCTTTTTCTTCTCTTTATTACATCTAGTAACTGCCTTTTCTCTCCCACTCTTCTCAGTACCTCTTCATTTTTTACTCTGTCCATCCAACTTATTTCTTCCATCTTCCGCCATGTCCAGATCTCAAAAGCCTCCAGCCTTTCTCTGTCTTTTTTCCTCATAGTCCATGTTTCAGCGCCATATAGAAGAACACTCCATACAAGACATTTTATGAGTCTCTTTCTGAGTTCTCTGTCCATACCGCTGCAGAAGATTCTCCTTTTCTTATAAAACGCCTCTTTTGTCATTGCTATCCTTGTTTTAATTTCTGTGGTGCACTTCCAGTCGGTGTCTATCCTGCTTCCAAGATACTTAAAATTTTGCACCTGTTCTAGTGTTTCTCCATTCAGCACAATTTTTATTTCCTTATTTCCTCCTATTGCCAATACTTTTGTTTTATTTGTGTTAATTTTCATTCCATATTTTTTTCCGTTTGTTGCAATGGTGTCCACCAAATCCTGTAATTCTTTTTCCCCTGTGGCTAGAAGGACCATGTCATCAGCAAATCTCAAGCACCCTACTCTTCTTCCTCCAATTTCTACTCCTTTGTCATCTAATGAGCATTGGTCAATCATATTTTCCAAGTACAGGTTGAAAAGAGTAGGTGATAAACAGCATCCTTGTCTTACTCCTTTCCCTAGTCTGATCCAGTTTGTACTTTCTCCTCTCACTTTAACTGAAACTTTTTGATTAAGGTACAATGAGTTTATAAGTCTTCTGGTTTTCCAGTCCACTCTCTTTTCCCTCATAATAGTCGCCAGCTTGTCCCAAACCACATTGTCAAATGCCTTTTCTAAATCGATGAAGCATTTATATAGGTCTCTTCCTTTTTCAATAAACCTTTCTCCCAAGATTCGTAGGAGCCCTATTGCATCTCTGGTGTCCGTATTCCGTCTAAAGCCAAACTGCTCCTCGCCGAGATTCTCCTCTATTACTTTTTCAAGTCTTTTATTAATTATTCTTAACATCACTTTGGCTGCATGTGAAATGAGTCTGATTGTCCTGTGCTCGCTGCATTTCTTGGTTCCTTGTTTTTTCGGCAATGGAATCATTACTGTTGTCAAAAAGTCCTCAGGCCATTCACCACTGTCGTATATTTTATTACATAACCTCAATATTTCTCTTATTCCATTGTGGTTCAAGCATTTTAGTATTTCTCCCGGTATTGAATCTGTACCTACTGCTTTGCCATTTTTCATTGCAGCAATGGCAGACTTTACTTCTTCCATTATGATGGTCGGTCCTTTCTCTTCATCACTTACACTGTTGTGTGATTCAAGTTCCAGAGTTTCTGGTTTGCTATTTGTGTCATATAGCTCTTTTATATATTCTTCCCATCTCTGGAGGACATCGTCACGATCTTTATACACTACCTCTTCGTCTTTACTCAAAATTTCCATAGTAGCACTTCCTGCTCTGTTTTGTTCCCATGTCATTGTCTTTACTCTGTTGTATAGTAAGTCGTATCTTCCTTTCCTGTTCAGTTCTTCAATTTCATCACATTCCTCTTTTAGCCATTTTTTCCTAGCCTGCTCTGTTTCTCTTCGCAGTTCGTTATTTAATCTTCGGTATATCTTTCTTACATCTTCAGTGTTCTTGTTTTTCAATTTTCTTCTCTCCTCCATCTTGGAAATCATTTCTTGTGTGACCCATGGTTTTTTTTGATCTTTTCCCTTTTACATATCCTATATTTTGCTGTCCTGCTTTAATGATTCCTTCTTTCAGCATATTCCAGTACTCGTTGGCATTATCAGGTGCTTCTTTGTCTCGTAATGTGTTTAGAAAGTCCCGAGACAGCATTTCTGTAATTTGTTCTTTGTTGGACCTTATCTTCTCTAGATCCCATTTCTTCACCATTGTCGCCTTTTTCAGTTTTTTCAATCTTATTTCTATTTCTGCCATAAGTAAGTTGTGGTCACTATTAATATCTGCACCTGGTTATGTGTGCACCTTCTTGATTCCATTGCTGTATCTTTCTTCTACCGGTATAAAATCGATTTGGTTTCTATATTTATCCCCTGGTGATTTCCAAGTGTAGAGCCTCCTCTTATGGTTCTTGAACCATGTGTTTGCCACTATCAGCTGCCTTTCCCTGCAGAAGTCAATTAACCATTCACCTCTGTCATTTCTCTTTCCAAGACCATGACTGCCTACTATGTTTCCCTCTTTCCCTTCTCCCACAATGGCGTTCCAGTCTCCCATTACTATTTTGCAGCATTTTTTATTTTCGTCCATTATTCTCTCTATTACATTGTACGTTTCCTCTACAATTTGGTCATCATGTTCTGAAGTTGGCATATACACCTGGACAATCAGTAAATCTTTTTGTGCTCCTTTCAGCCTTACACCAATAACCCGGTCATTTGCATAGTCTACATATTCCACACATTTAGCCAATTCCTTTGTCATAATCATTCCTACTCCATTAATTCCTTTTACTTCTCCTCCTGAGTAGTAGAATACATATTCATCTGACTGCAACTCTCCATGTCCATTCCATCTTACTTCAGCAACTCCTACGAGGTCCATATGATTCTTTTCCATCTCTCTTTTAAGGTTTTCTAGTTTTCCTGCTTGTAGCAGAGTTCTGTCATTCCAGGTACCAATTCTCGTTTTGATTTTTTGCCTCCTTTCAAGTTGTCCCCCCCGGAGATCCGAATGGGGGACTATTTTACCTCCGGACACTGATCTAACATGAGAGGAAGCCATTTTTTGTGCATAAAATGGAGACTGCATTATGCAGGGAAGATAATCTGCGGTGGTATTCCGTTGCCTTCCGCAGTTCTGGAGGCCGCCCCTAACATGGGATACAGACGCCTTTTGCAGCCGCCCGCTCCGGGTCAGACGCTGCATGAGAAGTATAGGTTGGAAAATGAAAGACCCCTAGCCCTCGAAACCTAATAGCGTCAGGGTCGGAAAAGAACAAGAGCTGGCCGAGGGTGGCCAGATAGGAAAGATAAGAGTGAGGAGCCTGGCATAAGTAAGTGGAAGCAATGCCAGGACTCAGCTCGGGGCCCCGTGGTCGCCAGCCACGTATCACTAGGTGTGACTCCCTGAGGTCATGATAGCCAACATTAAACTGGCCTGGAAGATATGATAGGCAACCCAACATACATCTTCCGTTACAGGTTACTTATTTTAAGGTGCGTGAAATGTTTTCGGGGACAGTTTTATTTCGTCACCTGTAGTTCTATGTGTCTAATCAGGGCGGTGGGGGCATGGTTTCCTCTGAATGAATCAGTAAAGCAGATGCGTGAGTCCACGAAGTTCTCCTTTGGCGTTGTAACGTGCAAACATCAGGACTTGACGATGCTCTAAAGCACAAGAAAGGGATAGAAAGACAAACACCGTCAACACCAATGTTTAATGTAATACCTTGACTGGTTTCTACCCGTTTCTAGGTTACCCATAAATTCTAGGTTATTCATGAATTACGATTTACTGCGAAGGTATTCCGATGGCAAAGAATCTATTAACTGAGTTATTGAGTTACTGGGTATTAACCAAAACTCTGGCAACTGACGATTTGTGTTTAGTATTAATTCGTAATTGATAGATCTGAGAATGAATTAAAACAGGCTCCAAACCGGATGTCCAATTAAACAAAAAACCGTACAAATACGAGTAAGACTCACGCTCTGAGAGTTCCGTACAGACCTATTAACCAACTACCTTTCATCTATATACCAAACAATGTGGCGCATTGGTTAGCACACAGAGCTCGCATTCGGAAGGACGACGGTTCACACCCGCGTCCGGCTATCCTGATTTAGCTTTTCCGTGAGTTCCCCTAAAACGCTTCAGGCAAATGGCGGGATGGTTGCCTTGAAAGGGCAAGGCCGATTTGCTTCCCGATCCTTCCCTGATCCGAGCTTCTACTCCGGCTCTAAAGGCCTCGTTGCCGATGGGACGCTATACACTAATCTCCCCTTCCTCCTCCTCTTTCATCTATGGGTTTTCATAAGTGACTTTTCGAGTATCAAAAATGTGACATAAATGGCCGGTTATTTTCATTGCATTCACTTAGAAGCGTAAGTGTTTTATATCATCAGGGCACTATAAAACTTAGCATTTTACATACATTTCAACTTGATACCTCTACCCGCTCCTGAGAAAAAGGGTCTTAGCAGACGGACAGACAAATGGACTACAAAGTGATCCTCTATGTGTCTCGTTTTTACCGATTGAGATACGGAACCCTAAAAAGTGACCTAGACGGTGATTTTGTCTCTATATAGTGGAAGTGGTCACGATGATCTGTGGACATTATGACAAGAAAGGCAGCCTGAAAAAAAAATGAGAAGCTTTAATTTTCCAGCGGGCGAGGTGACGCAGACGTTAAGTTACTGCGCACATTCGGGAGGCATACTGACCAACTAAAGCCTTTAACCCATTAAGTACCAGTGTCCTATTTTGAGGACAGAGCACATATTTATTTATAAATACAAAATAAATTATTAATTTGCATCTATTACTGTTCTACGTCATTTGTTGATGCTTTTTATAACAAATGTATGCTTAGAGGAAATTAAAAGCAATAAATCCTACCATTAATTGATTATTGAATAGTAAGGCACACTTTTCGTTATTACAGGTATTTACTTTATCGAAAATTTAGTAATATTTGAAATATGTGGCAAAGATCTTTTTGCGATTATTTATAGTCAACAATGTGTCTTTTAAAGTACTTGCATTGTTAGGTCAATTGGAGTTATATTCATTGTTTTCCATTGTTATAAAATTTGGTGTACTCGAAATAGGACACTGGGACTTCGTGTTATCATTTCAGTTATTTGTATTGCTGCATGTTCCAATATGAAACTCTGCTACTGCTTATGTATTTTCTTTTAGAAACGTGGTAATTTTATCAGATTTTATTGCTGAGGTAAGTAACGAACCATCTTTTGTATATAAATTACAGTATATGAAGTTACTTTGAAATTTACGGTGTATTATGTAAGTAGATTTATGAATATCTTACCCATTATTAAATAATACAGTTCCAGATGGACAGTTTATCCGAGGCAAGCCTATTAGATTTGGCAATAAGTTGTGGTCTCTTTGTGAAGCAAGTGGCTACTGTTTCAAATTTGATTTATATTGTGGAAAGGATCCAGAAGGTACTGCAAGGGATGACCTACTATTGGGATCAAGAGTAGTTCTAAACATGTTGGACTGCATTGAAAAACCCGAGAATCATTGTGTGTACTTTGACAATTTCTTCACTAGTAGAGATCTTCTGATTCATCTGAGAAATTTGGGTTTTCGAGCAACTGGGACTGTCAGAGAGAATCGAGTCGGTGACTGTCCATTACTGAGCAGCAACGAACTGAAAAAGACAGTTCGAGGAAACTATCACTACCAGTTCGACTGGAACGGTGAAGTCTTATTTGTTCGATGGCATGACAACAGATGCGTTACAATTGATACAAATTTTGACTAAGTTGAACCTTTGGGAGCAGCTACGCGGCACAGTAGACAAGCAAGTAAGAAGACACAAGTGCAACAACATGCCGTTTTGAAGTCGTATAACGCGTACATGGGAGGTGTTGACCACCATGACTGGTTAGTTGGAAAATATGCGACGGTAATTAGAGGGAAAAAATGGTACTGGGTCCTATTACACGTTTGCTGCAAATGGCCCTCGTAAATGCCTGACTCTTCTGCAGACTAGTGCATGGGAAAAATGCACAGGATTTACTGGATTTCAGACGTACTGTTACAGTTACATACCTGAAATTGGACACTGGAAGACCGAATATTGGACGTCTAATGGAATACCCATCAAGTCAGTTGAGAGTGATACCAGGCATCAGGTTTGATGGAATTGGTCATATGATTGACAAAAGAAGCACGCAAAGAAGATGTGTAAGAACTAAATGCAATGGGAAACCAAAAACATATTGTGTTAAATCAGTGTAACACTGTGTGTGAAGTGGATTGTACCATTTCACAAGAAATAAATAGTTCAGAATAGAATACAGTTTAGTATGCTATACGATACTGTTATTTTGAGGACGGCCATTATATCAGCTTGTATAAATATTCTTTGGCTATGTTTGTACTTATTGTGGTGCATACACTATCTACATTACAACTAAGAAATAAAAAATTCAATTTAAAAAAAAATTAATTTGGGACTAAATGGGTTAAGATGGAGCAACTCCTCTGAGATGGCTCGTGATCGAGTGGTTAAATTCTCCTACATGATCAGAATTATTTAAATGTACTGACCGTGTCAACCATACACATCATCTCTCCATTTTGCTGACGTATTTCTCTTTACCTCTAGGTTTTTTTATACAATAAATCAAGCCTCTTCAAATAGTGTACACAAAATTTGTCCCGGTATTGCGGCCAGTTTGTTAATGAAATCACAAATTTCTCAGTTTATTCAAACCGTCGAGAAGGAAGGCAGTTCTTGAGATAAAGGACAAGCTGGACGCGACACCAGGTCGAGATGGTGGGTGTGATTATCATTTAATTTCCACCGAAATTTTTAACTGATTTTTTGATTACGCGGCATCCGTGTACAGACGATGATTGGAAGATGAAAAATATACCAAATTTCAGGAATCTTCTTCATACCACGGAAAAAGCGAATCAGATTTTCGTAATATTTTGCAAGTTGTGTACTACATTGTTATTATTCGAGGCTTCATCAAGATCAGTTACAGAACAAAACGCGTATCTGTACATCCGCTTAAAACGGGTCAGACCTCATTATACCAACTTGTAGGATTGTCTGAGATTAGTGAGAAAATTACATTTGGGATGCCTTACAAAGTAAAAACTCTACCACATTAGTTGACATTTTCAAAAATGGTTAAAATGGCTCTGAGCACTATGGGTCTTAACTTCTGAGGTCATCAATCCCCTAGAACTTAGAACTACTTAAACCTAGCTAACTTAAGGACATCACACACATCCATGCCCGAGGCAGGATTCGAACTTGCGACCGTAGTGGTCGCGCGGTTCCAGACTGTGGCGCCTAGAACCGTTCGGCCACCCCTGCCGGCTGACATTTTCATATAATGCAAACAAGGTCTTCATAGTTGGATGGTGTCTGGCAACAGATTCATAAGAACGGGTTCAAATCGCCACTTGGTTCTACAATTTTTTCTGTCACCGTTATCTTCGTCTCTGGAATACCTTGAGTATTTGAAAATAAGTCACCTCCCTGTTTGTTGGGTGAGTCAGTTCTTGTATGGTTAAGCTAATCTCGTCTTTAAGAGAACTGCGGTCGGTAGTTATACTTATCATCTTGTTCTTTTGAACAACCTAATTATTTCGCCATCTGCTGTTGGTTGATAATGTGCTTCATTAACAGCATGGCGTCAATACTGATAGACGTATCGAAACAAGGGGACCGCAAAGAGAGACCAGGCGAAACTCAGCTCGTCCTGTTCGTCCATAAGATCCAGAGAGCGGTAAACGAAGACGTTCAGGCTGTTGGCGCGTTCCTTCATTTCCAGATGCTATTCGAAACAGTTCCGCACTTCCGTTCAGTGAACAGTATGTGAGCATACCGAGAATCTGACTAGATTTGTGATCTGATGCAGGAAGTCGTTGCAGATAGAACTCAACATGTCATTCTCTGTGGAACAATACTGCAAATGTAAAGTTAATTTCGCAAGTACTCCAGGGAAGTGTGACAGGACCGTTGCTATTTACAGTTTACACTAATGATCTAGCGGATAACGTTGGGGACTCCGTGAAGCTATTCGAGGACTATACTGTTGTCTATGCGAACGTTCTAATGTCAGAATAGCGTAGCGAAAATCATGAAGATATGCACAGGATCGACGATTGGTGCAGAGACTGGCACACGACCTCGAGCGTGACCAAAATAAAAACTATTACTCACAAATGGGCGAAGTGATCCACTACAGTTCGATTACATCATTGGTGACAGGTCACTGGCAGTGAAAAGAACTAGCCGCAACGAATAATGTCTTTGTTTTAATGATTGCCATCTGAGCTCGCGCATCATATCCGTGACACTGTCCCCTATTTCACGACAGAACAAAGCGTTTGCCCTTTTTTAAACTTCTGCCATATTTTGTCCGTCAATCCTAACTGAACTTTTTTTTGAGTCATCAGTTTTCTGACTGGTTTAATGCAGCCCGCCACGAATTCCTCTCCTGTGCCAATCTCTTTACCTCAAAGTACCACCAGCAACCTATGTCCTCAGTTACTTGCTAGATGTATTCCAATCTCTTGTCTTCCTCTGCAGTTTTTATCTTCTACAGCTCCCTCTAGAACCATGAAAGCTCTTCCGTGATGTCTTAACAGATGCCCTACGATCGCGTCTCTTCTTCTTGGCAGTGTTTTCCATATCTACCTTTCCTCTCAGCGAGCCTCCGGAGAACCTCTTCGTTCCTTAGCTTATCAGTCCACCTAACATCCAACATTCTTCTGTAGCACCACATCTCAGATGCTTCGATTCTCTTCTTTCCGGTTTTCCCAGACGCCACGCTTCACTACCATGCAATGCTGTACTCCAAGCACACATTCTCAAAAATTTACTCCACAAATTAAGGAATACGTTTGATATAGGTTGATGTCTCTTAGTCAGGAATGCCCTTTTTGCCAATACTAGTCACCTTTTTATGTCCTTCTTGCTCTGGGCTTCGTGAGTTATCTTGCTACCTTGGTAGCAGAAGTCCTTATTTTCATCTTTGTGATCACAAATCCTGATGTTAAGTTTCTTATTTCTAACTCTTCTCATTTCTTTCGTCTTCCTTCGGTTTACTCTAAATCAGTATTCTGTACTCATTAGACAGTACATTCCATTCAGCAGATCGTATTATCCTTCTTCGCGTTCACTGAAGATATCAATATCATCTATGACTTCATTGATATCCCTTTACCTTGTTCAACGTATATATTCGACAGTAGAAGCGAAAGACTACATCTCTGTCTGACACCCATTTTAATGCCAGCACTTCGTTCTGGGTTGTGTTGTTGTGGACTTCAGTCCAGAGACTGGATTGACGCGGCTCTCCATGCTGCTCTATCCTGTGCAAGCTTCTTCATCTCCCAGTACCTACTGAACCTACATCCTTCTGAATCTGCTTAGTGTATTCATCTCTTGTTCTCCCTCTAAGATTTTCACCCTCCACGCTGCCCTCCAATTCTAAATTGGTGATTTCTTGATGCCTCAGAATATGTCCTACCAACCGATCCCTTCCTCTAGTCAAGTTGTGCCACAAACTCCTCTTCTCCCCAATTCTCTGTAGCACCTCCTCATTAGTTGCATGATCTACCCATTTAATCTTCAGCACTCTTCCGTAGCACCACATTTCGAAAGTTTCTATTCTCTTCTTGTCTAAACTATATATTGTCCATATATCACTTCCATAGATGGTTACACTCCATATTAATACTTTCAGAAAAGACTTCCTGACACTTCAATCTATACTCGAAGTTAACAAATTTCTCTTCTTCAGAAACGCTTTCCTTCCCATTGTCAGCCTGCATTTTATCTCCTCTCTACATCGACCATCATCAGTTATTTTACTCCCCAAATAGCAAAACTCATCTACTAGTTTAAGTGTCTCATTTCCTAATCTAATTTCCTCTTCGTTTTTCTTTTGTTGATGTTCATTTTATATCCTCCTTTCAAGACACTGTCCATTCCCTTCAACTGCTCTTCCAACTCCTTTGCTGTCTCTGACAGAATAACAATGTCATCAGCAAACCTCAAAGTTTTTATTTTTTCTCCATGGATTTTGATTCCTGCTCCAAATTTTTCTTCTGTTTGCTTTACTGCTTGCTCAATGTATAGAGTGAAAAACATCAGGCTTAGGCTACAAGACTGTCTCACTCCTTTCCCAACCACAGCTTCCCTTTCATGCCCCTCGACTTTTATAAATGCCATCTGATTTCTGTACAAATTGTATATAGCCTTTCGCTCCCTGTGTTTTATCCCTGTCACCTTCAGATTTTGAAAGTGAGTACTCCAGTCAATATTCTCAAAAGCTTTCTATGTACTCCAGTCAACATTGTCAAAAGCCTTCTTTAAGTCTACAAGTGCTAGAAACGTAGGTTTGGCTTTCCATAATCTATCATCTAAGATAAGCAGTAGGGCCAGTATGGCTTACCGCGTGACCGCTAAGGTCGCAGGTTCGAATCCTGCCTCGGGCATGGATGTGTGTGATGTCCTTAGGTTAGTTAGGTTTAAGTAGTTCTAAGTTCTAGGGGACTGATGGCCACAGATGTTAAGTCCCATAGTGCTCAGAGCCATTTGAACCGTTCAGTATGGCCTCTCGTCTTCCAAATTTTCTACGGAATCCAAACTGATCTTCCCCGGGGTCGGCTTCTACCAGTTTTTCCATTCGTTTGTAAAGAATTCGTGTTAGTATTTTGCAGCCGTGACTTATTAAACTGATAATTTTGACACCTGTCAACACCTGCTTTCTTTGGGATTGGAATCACTGAATTCTTCTTGGAGTCTGGCGGTATCTCGCCTGTCTCATACATCTTGCTCACCTGATGGCAGAGTTTTGTCATGGCTGGCTCTCCCATGGCTATCAGTAGTTCAAATGGAATGATGTCTACTCCCGGAGCCTTTTTTTTACTTAGGCCTTTCAGTGCTCTGTAAAATTCTTCACGGAGTATCATATCTCCCATTTCATCTTCATCTACGTCCTCTTCCATCTCCATAATATTGCCCTCAAGTACATCCCCCTTGTGTAGATTCCATCTCCATAATATTGCCCTAAAGTACATCGCCCTTGTATAGATGCTAAATATACTCCTTCCACCTATCTGCTTTCCCTTCTTTGCTTAGGACTGGTTTTCCGTCTGAGCTCTTAATATTCATAGGGGTGGTTCTCTTTTCCCCAAATGTCTCTTTAATTTTTCTGTAAGCATTATCTATCTTACCCCAAGTTACATTTGCCTCTACATCCTTACATTTGTCCCTAGCCGTTTTGCGCTTCATGACAATCTCGTTTTTGAGACGTTTGCATTCCTTTGCCTGCTTCAGTTACTGAATTTTTATATTTTCTCCTTTCATCAATTAAATTCAATATTTCTCGTGTTACTCAAGTATTTCTACTACCCTCGTCTTTTTACCTACTTGATTCTCTACTGCCTTCACTATTTCATCTCTCAAAGCTACCCATTCTTCTTCTACTGTATTTCGTTCCCCCATTCATGTCAGTCGTTCCCTAATGCTCTCTCTGAAACCCTCTACAACCTCTGGTTCTTTCAATTTATCCAGGTCCCAGTTTCTTCAGTTTTAATCTACAATTCATAACCAATAGATTGTGGTTTCTTCAGTTTCTTCAGTTTTAATCTGCAATTCATAACCAATAGATTGTGGCCAGAGTCGACGTCTGCCCCCGGAAATGTCTTACAATTTAAAACCTGGTTCCTAAATCTCTGTCTTACCATTATATAATCTATCTGAAACCTTCCAGTGTCTCCAGGCGTCTTCCACGTATTCAGCCTTCTTTCATGATTCTTAAACCAACTGTTAGCTATGATTAATTTATGCTCTGTGCAAAATTCTACCAGGTGGCTTCCTCTTTCATTCATTACCCCCAGTCCATATTCAGCTACTACTTTTCCTTCTCTTCCTTTTTCTACTATCGAATTCCAGTCCCCCATGACTGTTAAATTTTCGTCTCCCTTCACTATCTGAATAATTTCTTTTATCTCATCATACATTTTTTCAATCTCTTCGTCATCTGCGGAGCTAGTTGGCATATAAACGTGCACTACTGTGGTAGACATGGGCTTCGCGGCTATCTTGGCTACAATAATTCGTTCACAATGCTGTTGGTAGTAGCTTACTCGCGCTTCTATTTTTTTATTCATTATTAAACCTACTCCTGCACTACCCTTATTTGATTTTGTATTTATAACCGTGTATTCACCTGATCAGAAGTCTTGTTCCTCCTGCCACTGAACTTCACTAATTCTTCCATCGTTCTGGGTATAGCACTGTCACTGTTTCCTCTCTCATAGTTCTTGTACATATTGTATATTAACTGTCTTTCCTATAGCTTACCCCCATTTTTCTCAGAATTTCGAACAACTTGCACCATTCGACATTGTCGAACGCTTTTTCCAGGTCGACAGATCCTATGAACGTGTCTAAATTTTTCTTTAGTCTTCCTTCCATTATCAGCCGCAACGTCAGAACTGGCTGACTGATGCCTTTACCTTTCCTAAAGCCATACTGTCATCTAACACATCCTCAACTTTCTTTTTTGGTCTTCTATACTTGTTCTTGCCAGAAACTTGGGTGCATGATCTGTTAAGCTGTTTTGCGATGATTCTACCACTTTTCAGCTCTTACAGTCTTCGGAATTGTGTGAACTATATTTTTCCGAAAGTCAGATGGTATGTCACCAGACTCATACATTCTACACACCAATGTAAACAGTCATTTCGTTTCCACTTCTCTCAGTGGCTATAGAAATTTTGATTCTAATACTGGACCCCTTGTCTCTCCTTTATTGACTCCTGTTTCTTCTTCTGTTACGTCCATTAGACAAGTCCAATAGAGGAGGCCTTCAGTGTACTTGTCGCTGGCGTTGGTTTGAGGTGCAAACCAGCGAACCAATACCCTGTCTATAGACGGAAGATGCTGCAGTGACACATATTGTGGCGTACATCTAACATAGTAAGAGAAAGAAATAATGTTCAATTAAGCGCAGTCAGTTTTAACCATACAGTCTCCATTAACAACGGAGCAAACGCAAAAGTAAAACGAAATGTCTGCTCCACAGCACAGAGCAGTCAATTGCCAGCGCCTCCTAACCCCTCCCCTCCCCCCCTCCCCACCTCCCCCCCTCCCCCCCTCCCCCCTCCCCCCTTCACCGCCCCCCCCCGGGATAACGTCGTCCTCTGCGTTGCCCTAGGCGTCGTCCAAGTACTTCACCGAGAAGCGCACACTGCGACCAGAGCGCGTCTTGCGAGCTAGCGTCGTCGTCGAGGGTCCTGGAGCTGGCTGCTTTGCAACTGTCGAGGGTTTTGGATTGGTAGGAATGGGTGGATATCAGCAGGTTCTTCTACGACAAACGCAGGTTTGACATGGTCAATAGAGATGATATTTCGTTTACCACTGACCATGATCTCGAATGTTTTGTCGCCTCTAGTGACAACTCGGTGTGGACCTGCATACGTAGGCGTTAAGTTTGGCTTAACTCCGACCCTGCGTAGCGTCACATGTGTACATCTGCTTAATTCTTTATGTCCAAAAGTTTGGTGTTCACCATTTCAGGATGCTGGTCGTGGGTGGATTTTTGAGAGGCGCTCTCTCTCTCTCTTTCTCTCTCTCTCTCTCTCTCCCCCTCTCTCTCAGAGGTCTTCAATGAAATGCGAAGTGTTTCCTGTCTTTTGGTGCGGCGCTCAAATCAATAAACCCACCCTGTAGGCGTAAGGTTTCACCATACACTACTTCAGCCGTGATGTGTACCGATCTGGCTTGCTCATTGTTCGAAGCCTCAACAGAACTAGTGGCAAGACTGACGTCTAGTTTATCTCGTGGCACATTAGGGCAACCTTAAGGTGAGAGGTTACTACCGTTACCTTTTCCGGTCGCAACTCTCCCGCCTGTTGCGTCTAGCAATCAGACCTACTAGATCTGTGGCCTGCCAAGCGAGTGCTTTTAATATTTGTGCATTGGAAATGTTGATATGACTTATCGTAGCCACTGCTGCTGTACATTGACAGCTAAGCCCTGTCACCCAACTGTTTTGCTACAATTTTTTTCTTTTTAATTATCTCAACGCAACGGAATTAAACGCATCTGACTAACGAATTTTAAATATGGCACTGTCTGTAAACATTTCCGATGGACTCACTCCACCTTGGCAAGACCACATTCCCATTCTATTGCATTCATTTTAATCAGAGCCTGACCATTCTATTCATAGGGAAGTTATGGTAAAAATGTCTGAACAAAATGGCTATCCTCTACTGAATGATCATGATAACCAGTTTTTTTTCATATCTCCTCTTTTATTGTCTGAGATTCTACCACCGCAATGATACACAATTTCCTCCAGTATATTTAAACGTAAAAGAAAACAAGGGTTTCTCTGTCCAGTGGGCATGATATGACGTACACATTTCAATATCTTATGGTCTCTAAATGTTTTTCCTTATTACTGTAAGTGCACTTTCTGGATTGTTACGGATATCCACCACTTTCTCTCTCTCTCTCTCTCTCTCTCTCTCTCTCTCATTAGCTCATTCATTAATGACCTAGAGAATTTACTGGCGGTCAGGCTATTCAAAGAAAATTCTTGCTTTATTGTACAGTACTTGTAACTAAGCCGCCACATTCAAATTACACAGATTCAACATGTAGAATAAAACACAACAACCGACTTTAGCCAGTACGTATCAAATGTTCCCTACAACATAATTTCAAGGCAGATTAACAAATCACAGACCTCTGGATTAAATTTCATACGTAACCTTTCCTACGGACCTGCCACATACTCTGGAGGATTTATGCTCATCTCCCACTGCAATGTAACCCTCATTGTGTTGCTGAGCAGATGGCTAAATAATCTTTTTCTCTCTCAGAGTATCAAAATTTCTAACTTGCTTCATACGAAAGTAATTAATAACGGTAATTTTGGTATCATGACTACTTAATTATCTCACACACGGGTCCTCAACTGAGTGCAAAAAGCTCTTCTGTTTTCCATTGCCTCTTGGTCAGATTGAGACAAAGTCAGTACTCACCATGTGGAAGTGAAAATGGAAATGAAATGAAGACCCATGCTTCTTTACAGAGCGTAGGGGAACGATGCGGGAGACCCGCACCGCCTTACTAGGCAAGGTCCTAATGGAGGTGGTTTGCCGTTGCCTTCCTCCGACCGTAATGGGGATGAATGATGATGACGACACAACAACACCCAGTCATCTCGAGGCAGGAAAAATCCCTGACCCCGCCGGGAATCGAACCCGGGACCCCGCGCTCGGGAAGCGAGAACGCTACCGCGAGGCCACGAGGCGGACTCATGTGGAAGTGCTTGTTCCTAATTCAAATCCTGCACACGCGATTCTTAAATATTCTCAGCTTAAATTTACATAATCAAGTATCTCAGCTTAAAATTACCATACACAAGTGACCGTTGGTCTCTGTCAAAGAATCCTAAGTTCCCCATGAGTTTTACCTGCCTACATTTACATGAATCTCCCACCAAAAAGTTTTGTTCTCGTCGATATTCTGAAAAGGGAAACCATTATTTCTAGCTACTCTTAAATATTCCACATGCATACCATTCCCACATTCTTTCGTTTTACGGAGCACATAGGTGTTTCAACCTCAGGAACCAGAGACACAGTGTCGGAACATGGCCGTCCACCAGGCCATGCCACGCTTTCTCAGAAGATGAGGATTGGTTTTGGTTTTTTTTTTTTTTTTTTTTTGCTTTAGGGCGCAAAAAACAACTGAGGTCATACGCGCCCAAGTCAAAACTATAGAACGTGAAGACAGAGAGGAGTTGCAAAACGACTATACGTCAGTCCCGATTGACATCATCGATGACAGCTCAGAAGTTGAGAAGGATCCTGTTACCATATTGGTCAGCCACACTCCAGACCCTCTAGTGCTCTGGAATACTTCCTTTGTTTTGTTCTGCCAAAGGGGATCAGATGACTGTCTCAAAGACAATTGCAGATTTTACAGTCACTATCTGTAGTCAGCAGACAACAAACCATTCACTCATTTCTCAGACAACAAACCCTTCACTCATTTCTCAAACATCACAAAACTGTGTATAGGAACCTATTTTTGAAGGAAGTGCGCATATGAATAATTAAATATACAAATTGTCTTTTTGTACATCATTATCCGTTTTTATTGTATTCCACAAAACTGTGTTACCATAAAAGCGCTGTTCTGACAACAACAACGCATTATGTTGTTATACGACAGATATTACTGTACTCAATGAGGCAAATCTTTTCTCTTTTGGGTAGTACAGCACCCTTTCAAAGGGTATGGTGTCACTCGTTCTACCACGCCACTGCTGGCCGGGTGGCTGCTCGTAGTAGAATCGTGAACTTCTCCACAGACGTTCCTCAGTTTAGTAAATAAATCACATTCGAATTGTCACCCTTTGTCCGTAGTCATATGGAGCAACCACTGAGACATATATGAGGCTGCTAGAGTTTGGTTGGAGATATTATCGACTGGCATCGTCTCCAGGCAACGTGTAAATCTGACCACACCGGTTCGTAAGTAATGTTGCCCTTCGGAGGGTCCGACGACGTCTGTGTGGGTATGTGCGAATCTGTCTGTCGTATCGGGGAAGTTGCTTGCTGGTGAGTGCACGTGCTGTGCTGTTTTAATACACTGACACTGTGTACACACACCGGCCCATTGTCAGCAATCCTTCTCCACTTCTGGCCGGACGTAACGGCTGCAGATTAAATTCACCATCGTCGTAACTCCTGGGTAGCACAGACTATGCAAAGTTTGAAATGCTTGTGTACGGAGTGGTGCTGGCCTGTAAGTCCGACGCAAAGTCACCCACGCAATCACGAAGCTCCGTGTCAGATTCTTTGCCTTAGGTCAGGTGCGTCAAGTCAAACCACTGTGTAACAGCGCTTATGAGGAGTAAACAGTCCGCGACTACATTACTTAGACCTGTAGTTGGTTATTATTGTTGTAGAGAACCTTCATCGTGCCGGAATGCAAATGCTAGAGGCTTATATTCCATACAAAGACTCTGGCCTCGAGCTGCGTACGGAAGTACAGGGTGTCTTACTCAAACCTCCCTGATTTCAAGGACCCAGGAGAGAAAAACCACAGTAGATACGACAATGAAAAATGCACCACATTGTATAGCATCTGAAAGAATTTATATTACCGCGTCGCCAGAGTGCAGCATGGTAGCATGAAGTGAAAATGGCGACTCCACAGCAGCGTGCGCAAGCAGTAGTGTGGTTTGCAGAAACAAAATCGCCGATTACTGTGCAAAGAAATTATCATCGTCTCCATGAATGTGATTTGAAAACAATTAAGGAATGGTACAGGAAGTTTCTGACAACAGGAAGTGTTCTGAAACATTCTGGTGGTGCACGTTATGGAGTTTCAGAAGAGACAGTGAAGGACGTCAGACAAACGTCTCTCAGTAGCCCACGTAAGTCAATTCGTCAAGCATCTAGACAACTTGATGTACCTCGATGAACACTGCATCGTGTAGTTCACCAGCGCCTTCGTATATGTGCTTACAAAGTGCAAATTCTGCAACATCTGACGCTGAACGACAAACCACGCCGACAACAATTTGCTGTGGATAAGCTGCAGCTTATTGATGTGATGCCAGCTTCCTGGAAAGATGTTTATTCTCAGATCAGGCGACCTTTCATCTATCAGGAAGGGTTAATAGGCATAATGTTCGGATTTGGGGTTCGCAAAATCCGCACATTGTCATTGAATATGTTCGTGATAACCCTAAACTAAATGTGTGGTGTGGGCTAATGCATCACAGGATTGTTGGACCGTTCTTCTTTGCGGAACAAACAATACTTGCAACACAACATTATTTTTCAACAAGATGGAGCTCCGCCACATTGGTTAATAGCTGTTCGTAAGTTCCTGGATAGGAAATTTCCCAGTCGTTGGATCTGACGCGGTGGACCCATTGCCTGGCCACCACGTTCGTGAAGAACCGAGTGTACGCGACCAAAGTGGACGATATTCCTACCCTGCGACATCGTATCACTAATGGGATTGCAACAATAACAGAGGAAATAATGTTACAAAGAACGTGGCAAGAAATTGAATATAGACTCGATATTCTTTGTGCTACAGATGGTTTACATGTAGAGGTGTATTGATGATAAATAAATAAATTCTTTGCGATGTTCTACAATGTGGTGCATTTTTCATTGTCATATCTACTGTGATTTTTTTCCTGGGTCTTTGAAATGAGGGAGGTTTGAGTGGTACACCCTGTATTTTGTACAGGCGTGGAGGGCTAACAATTCTCTACCAAACGCCTGTATTGTTGCTGTCTTGGCATCAGCTTCAGGGAGAAAAGGGCGAGAGGCTGCCAAGCATCGTTTACATATTATTGTAGTAGGGCGCCGTTTACTCACTGACTCGCATCAACAACAAGCGCAAGATGGGCGTCCAAAGCAGGAAGTGCTAGTAGTACCGCTTCAACTATGACCACATAAAACAAATAGCGGGACAAGCAGATGCCAGACTCAGATTCATAGAAACAATCTTAAGGAAATGTAACTCATCCACGAAAGAAGTGGTTTATAAAGCGCTTGATCGACACATTCTAGAGTATTGTTCATGTACCTGTGTTATCTGTCAGATTTCGTGTGTGTGTGTGTGTGTGTGTGTGTGTATGTGTTTAGGGCGCTCAACTACTAAGGTCATTAGCACCCAGTCACAAACGTTAATGCACTAATAGCGTAGAAAAACGCAAGGGAACAACATCATAAAGTATTTACAAAGACGCAGAGAAACAAAACAAAAGAGTTGTATCTTTTTGGACAAGTCCGTCAGTGTAATAAAACGAAAGACACGAGCAGCCGCTCGAGCGTCATCAGCTAAAAGTTCCTGTAAGGTAGACGGCAGACATAGGACAACACGAGAGTGAATAAAACGGGGACAGGACAATAAAACATGGCCTACCATCAACGGATAACCACAGGGGCACTGTGGGGCGGGGTCACCCGGCAACAGGTAGCGGTGGCTAAATCGGCAATGCCCAATCCGCAACCTGGCCAAAATGACCTCCTCTCGCCGGGAAGGGCGTGAGGAGGTCGTCCAAGCCGTCGGGATTGGTTTGATGGCCCTACGCTTATTTTCATGGAGAGAGGACCAAGTCTCATGCCACAATGATGAAAAGCGCCAACAAAGAACCCCACTAATATCAGTTGATGGGACACAAAAGGAAGCTGTCCGAGGCAGGAGGACAGCAGACTTGGCCGCAGCATCAGCAGCTTCATTCCCAGGCACACCAACGTGGTCAGGAATCCACAAAAAAAAAAGGACACGAGCGCCGGGATCAGCTAGCGACTGAAGGGACCATTGAATTCGTTGCACGAGAGGGTTGTCCGAATATGGGTCTCGGAGACTCTGAATGACGCTCAAAGAATCAGAGCAGATGGCATAGGGAGAATTACGATGGCGGCGGATATACTGAACAGCCTGATAGAGAGCAAAAAGCTCAGCTGTAAAGCTTGAACACTGGTCAGGAGCCGGTATTGAAAGGTATCATCTCCAATGACAAAGGAACATCCGACGCCAGCAGTAGTCTTGGAGCCATCTGTGTAAATAAAGACGTTATGAGCGAGCCTCGAACGAAGTTCGACAAACCCCGAGTGGTGTATCGAATCCGCGGTCCTCTCCTTTGGGAGCGAGCTGAGTTCAAGGTGAACGCGAACCTCAGCCTGGAGCCAAGTTGGCGTCGGGCTCTCACCCACTCGAAAAGTCGTAGGGAGGGTAAAATCAAGTTGTTGAAGCAGGCGACGAAAGCCAACTCCAGGAGGTAACAGGGCACAAACATACAGCCCGTATTGACGGTCGAGAGAGTCGTCAAAGAAACACAAATATAATGGGTGGTCGGGCATTGACATCAGTCGGCAGACGTACCAACAAAGCAACATATCACGCCGGTAGTTTAGCGGTAATTCGGCAGCTTCGGCGTACAGACTCTCAACAGGGCTGGTGTAGAAAGCTCCAGTCGCCAGACGTAACCCCCAATGGTGGATATAATTTCGACGGCGTAAGATGGACGGCCGGGCAGAAGAATAGACAAAGCTCCCATAATCCAGCTTTGATCGGACAATGGACTGATATAAGCGAAGCAGGACAATTCGATCTGCTCCCCATGACGTACCGCTGAGAACACGGAGGACATTTAGGGAATGGGTACAACGAGTAGCCAAGTAAGACACATGTGGAGACCAGCAAGATTTCCTGCCAAATGCAAGGCATAAAAATTTTGTTGTCTCCACGAATGGCAGAGCAACGGGACCAAGATGTAAGGATGGTGGAAGAAACTGTTTGGAACGCCAGAAGTTCATACAAACTGTTTTCTCACCAAAAAACGGAAACCGTTAGCGACACTCCAGGAATATAGATGGTCTAGACAACGCTGAAGACAGCGTTCCAGGAGACATGTTCAAATGGTTCAAATGACTCTGAGCACTATGGGACTCAACATCTGTGGTCATAAGTCCCCTAGAACTTAGAACTATTTAAACCTAACTAACCTAAGGACATCACACACATCCATGCCCGAGGCAGGATTCGAACCTGCGACCGTAGCAGCCGCGCGGTTCCTGACTGAGCGCCTAGAACCGCAGACATGTTCTCAGAGCGCTGCAGTAGATCGTAAAGTCGTCCACGAAAAGGTAGCCTGAAACGTCAGCGGGAAGTCAATCCATTATTGGATTGATAGCTATGGCACAAAGGGACACACTCAAAACGGAGCCCTGGGGCACCCCATTCTCCTGGCGAAAGCCATCTGACAAAACAGAACCCACACGTACCTTGAACATTCAATCCATTAAAAATGCATTAATAAAAAGAGGGAGGCGACCGCGAAGGCCCCAAGTGTGCTTGGTGCTGAGAATGCCCGCCCTCCAACAGGTGTCATAAGCCTTCTCCAAATCGAAGAACACCGCCACTGTCAGGAGCTTACACAAAAAGTTGTTCATAATGAAGGTCGACAAGGTAACTAGGTGGTCAACAGCAGAGCGGCGCCTACGAAAGCCACATTGTACATTGGTAAGGAGGCGTCGAGATTCAAGGAGCCAAACCAATCAAGAATTTACCATGCGCTCTATCACCTTGCAGACGCAGCTGGTAAGAGAGATGGGGCGATAACTGCAAGGAAGGTGTTTGTCCTTTCCTGGTTTGGGTATAGGAACAACAATCGCTTCACGCCAGCGTTTGGGAACATGACCTTCAGTCCAGATGCGATTATAGACGCGAAGAAGAAATCCTTTACCTGCAGGAGAAAGGTTCTTCAGCATCTGAATATGGATACCATCGGGCCCCGGAGCAGAGGATCGGGACCGGGCGAGTGCACTTTCGAGTTCCCACATGGTGAAGGTGGCATTATAACTTCCACGATTCAAAGACTGGAAAGAAGGTGGCCGTGCGCCTCTGCTTGTTTTCGGGGGAGGAAGGCAGGGTGGTAATGGGCAGAGCTCGAGACCTCCGCGAAAAAGCGGCCGAAGGCATTTGAGACATCCTCACGATCCACAAGGATTTCATTCGCTACAGTCAGGCCAGAAATCGGGGAGTGCACCGTGGTGCCAGATAGCCGGCGCAGGCCACCCCAAACAACCGAAGAAGGAGTAAAACTATTGAATGAGCTGGTGAAAGCCACCCAGCAAGCCTTTTTGCTTTCTTTGATAACACGACGACATTGTGCACGGAGTCGTTTGTAACTGACACAGTTCGCCATCGTAGGGTGGCGTTGGAAGGCGCGTAAAGCACGTCGCCGAGCACGAATAGCGTCGCTGCATGCTGTAGTCCACCAGAGGACTGGGACTCGACGGGGAGAAGAGGAAGTACGAGGGATGGAACATTCAGCAGCAGCGAGAATAACGTCCGTGAGGTAGGCGACCTGGCTATCGCAGCTGGAGAAGTCTTGACCATGCAAGGTCGCCAGGGAGGTGAAAAGCCCCCAGTCGGCTTTGGAGATGTGCCCGCGAGCGGAACGTGGAGAAGGGGTGTGATGCAGGAGATGGATTATGCAGGGGAAATGGTCGCTCGAGTATGTGTCAGACAGAGCATACCACTCGAATCGATGTGAAGTTGGATAGTGGATTTTGAGAGGTCCAAGTGGGAATAGGCATGTGTTGCATCCGAAAGGAAGGTATGTGCACTGGTATTTAAGCAGACTAGATTGAGGTGGTTGAAAAGGTCTGCCAAGAGGGGTCCTCTTGGGCAGGATGCTGGAGAGCCCCAAAGAGGATGGTGGGCATTAAAGTCTCCAATCAACAAACATGGTGTAGGAAGCTGAGCAATCAGTTGTACCATGTCTGCCCTAGTAAAGGCAGACGATGATGGAGTGTAAACAGTACAAATGGAAAATGTGAAAGTGGAGAGAGTAATTCGGACGGCAACTGCCTGCAGATCAGTGTGCAATGTGATTGGATCGTAGTAGACATCATCCCGAACCAGCAACATGACCCCTCCATGAGCCGGATAACCTGCCACAGGGGGTAGGTCAAATGCGCAGATGTATACTGTGCCAGGTCAATACGATCACATGGGCGTAACTTTGTTTCTTGGAGACCTACGACAAGCGGGCAGTGCATTCGAAGGAGCAATTTTAGTTCCTCTCGGTTGGACCGAATACCGCGAATATTCCATTGAAGAAGTGCCATTATGAAAACGAAAAGAAAAAAAAAGGAACAAGAAAGGGTCACCTAGATGGCCGCTGAGGGCCTGGTTTCGAGGGAGCACTGCTCCTGCAATCGATAGGTGGTAAGTCATGGTCCATCAAATCAACAGTTGCGTCTGCCACCTTCCTGAGCTGGTCAGGAGGGGCAGCTTCCTCTGCTGGTGAAAGGCCAGATGATCGGCTACCAGCAGTGTGGCATGGCGAAACTGAAGATGGCCGGGGACGGCAACCGCTGTGTGGCGCAGGAGAAGAAACGCGCCTCGACGGAGACGGAGAACTCTTTTTACTATGGGCCTTCTTTGAAGAACTACGTTTTGTCGAAAGAACAGTTGATGGTTGTGAAGTTCGGGTACTCAAGAAATCTTCGCGTGTCGATTCTTTTTGAAGGTCCGAGCACCTGATTTAGAGGTCCTCGTCTTAGCAGTAGCAGATGTTGTTTGAGCCTTAGGGTTGGTGGGAGGAAGAGGAGACGTTGATCGGGCGATTTTAGCACTGGCCGATCTGACGACCGAATCGCTAAATGTTAGATCGCATGTCTGTGTAGCTACCTCCCTGGTAGGCCGAGGAGAGGCGAGAACGGTACTGTATTTCCCTGCCGGAAGCACAGTGGGCTTTCTGCTATTGAATAACTTGCGAGCAGCCGAGGCCGACACCTTCTCTTTCACTCGAATTTCCTGTGTACTTTTCTCATCTTTGTAGACGGGGCAGTCGCGAGAGGAGGCAGCCGCACGCTACACATCGCCATGCCGTACCGACGCAGAAGATACATGAGGAGGAGCAGACTTCCAGTGTACAAGACTGTGGATACATTTTCAATTACACCAAATGAGACTGGTCAACAGGAATTACTACAAGGACCCATTACTTTTGTTGGTTGCAAGATTCAATTTTCTTGTACTACAACAGAAGTAGTTAGTGGTAATTCCTGGTTAACAATTGCTGATTTGAGAGGTACTGATAAACCTCTAGAAGGATTGGAAGCATACAATGAGCGGGATATTATTTCTTATCGCACATTTGCAGTGGGAGTTGTACCTAACAGGGATTATGGAACATGTGTGGTTACAACAGCAGGGGACGGAGGTGGACAGTCACCCTCATGGGCGTCCCTGCCACAGGTAACGCATTTAGCCGCACTTGAACAAGACTGCCGTGTGTGGTTAAACCGCTGACATCGGTAACACCTTGTAGGGCTGGGTATATACGGCCGAACAGAAATGATCTCATAAACCGCTTTAATTCGTGAAGGCAATTGCACATTATTGAATGTCAAGAATATGGTTCGGGTCGGTATGAGGTCCTTGACGACCCTTTTCATGAGCCGATGGACGGCCGTCACTCCCTGATCAGAGGGGAAAGACAGAAACTCCCATCCGTACAGGGAATGTGTGTAAGAGAGTGGCTCGAAGTAATTTTTGGGCCTGGAAGGCGCTCTCTGTCTCCAACAGCAACCGAGTACAAGATTTCACTGGTCCTGCAATCGCTTCGACACCCTTCTGAATGACAAAAGGGTTGACTGGTGAAAAATCGTGACCGTCAGATCTTGTGACAACAAGAAACTTCGGTGCTGGTGATAGAATTTTCGGAACAGGAGTTTCATCTAGCTTTCTTTTTTGGGCAGAAGACAGGGAAGAAGAAGAAGAAGAGAAATCCATTGCGGATGAATCTCCCATGATTGCCAGCGTCTCCGATGGCGCGCTCCTTCCTTGTGGGGGCCCCCACAGAGGGCACTCCCGCCTTAGGTGATTGTTTACACCTCAGGTCACAGATAGGACTGATAGAAGAGATAGAGAAGATCCAACGAAGAGCGGCACGTTTCGTCACAGGATCGTTTAGTCGGCACGAGAGCGTTACGGAGATGCTCAACGAACTCCATTAGCTGACGTTACAAGAGAGGCGTTGTGCATCACGGAGAGACTTACTATTGAAATTTCGAGAGAGCACTTTCCGGGAAGAGTCGGACAACATATTACTTTCCCTTGCATACGTCTCGCATAATGATCATGAGGAGAAAATTCGAGAAATTAGAGCCAATACTGAGGCTTACCGACTATCATTCTTCCCACACGCCATTCGCGAAGGGAACAGGATTGGAGGGCTCAGTTAGTGGTACAAAAAGGACCCTCCGCCGCAGATCACTATGTGGCTTGTGGAATATGATGTAGCTGCTTCGTTTCGCCGTTAGAGTTTTTAGATCCCTGCTGCATGGGGCAAGTGGCAAGGATAAAAGTTGAGGACCCCTAAGGACCGGCGCAATTCCATGGCCATTTATGATCGAGCTTTGCTGGGGATAGCCTCTATCTTTTCTGGCAGCGGCATGAGCTCTCAGAGGAAATAAAGTATCCCAAGAATGTAATTTCTGCCCTACCGAACACGCACTTCGATATATTCAAAACGATTCCAAACTCGCCCGTGTCAAAACCGTTCAAACTTCTTAACTGTACGGATCCCATACCGTGCAGCAGTACGGAGCTTTACCGACGATCATTTCTTTCAGGTACGTTTTGTCAATGGAACAGAAACAAGGAGATGGGATAGGCAGTGGTGCAAAAACGCAAGACGTATTGTGGTATGTCGACGTGGGTTGTTGAACAAGCTTTCGTATTAGTTTTACATCGAGCTGATCGCGAACCAGCTTAATATTCTTCTAAACTGGTTGAGAAACTTCCAGGTTCGGTACGCGGCGTAGTTGAAATGCAGCCGTCAATAATACTACGCTCTTATTCGATTCAAGATAGTGTCATTTTCTTGTTTCGTCTGGCAATTTTTTTACTCTGTAAGAGCAACGGATTCTGTAACTGAACAGCAGTGGCTCACGATAGTGAGCTCATTTTGTCGTCTTGGTACTGCACACTGTAGCTGGCCTGTGACTATGTTACACATGTCGCAGTAAGTGTTCTTTTCTTTTAGCTGTTGTAAGTAAATGTAAGATGCATACATTATACATAACGTAGAGTATTGTACTGAGACAATGAATGTAGGGGAGCAGATGTAGCATCGCCGTCCTGGACAAGTTTCTGACCTGTTATAAAGTGCCAAGTGTGCATCTCTACAACGTTGATGACTGTGATGGGTACTTACAGAGTGCGGTGTTGGGTTTGTGTTGTTAAGGACGAGGGGAAGGGAGAGAGGCTCAAACTCCACGACGTCACGTAGCATACTCCTCCCGAAGAGCATGAAGGGGACCCCCGAGCTTTATGTCCCCTACGACGGACGGATCACAACAGTGCGGCATAGCCTCACTTTATGAGACACTGCGGAGGGTTTTGGAACTTAATCCAGAACACTGGCGCAAAGACTGGTGACTCGGGAACTTTACGCCGCCACCTCTCCTCTCCGCCGGCCAAATATTAGCTGTGAAAATATTCTAACAGGATTCTAACATAACAGCTTGGCCCGAGTCGCGCCATCACAGAAGCATGCGTTAGCGATCTCGATAACGGTGAACACTAAGCTAAATGGACAGATTCCGTCCGATTTTTCGAAGCATCCCAATTAATTGGTTTACGAAGACTGAATAAGGCTTACCACATCGGCTCCACCGGGAACATTGCTTAGCTCCAGTGGGAATCTGCACGTACCGTCAGCATAACACGATCTGATACAGAAAACGCTTGCTGTCGTCAGTACATTAAGACACAACGCAAAGTTTTTTCTGGTGCGGCATCTCGTCACCAGTAAAAACCGGACTGCCAGAGATTGTTATCCATAGGTTACACTTGAAGCTTCTATATGCGGACTGTCAGAGATTGTTATCCATAGGTTACACTTGAAGCTTCTATACGCTCTGAACAGTGAAGTATTACGAAACTATTATCACTGATCGTTAAGAAAGCAGAGTCGAACGTCTCTCAATGCTACGCTGACGTTACGTTGGCGAGGAAGATAGTAAGCGGCAATTTTATGGTTACATACAAGAAATCTTATGACATAGTAGTTTTGCTGCATTTTTCTTCTAATTTTGTACTTTTGGCATATCTCTCTCTGTCTCTGTCTCTCTCTCTGTCTCTCTCTCTCTCTCTCTCTCTCTCTCTCTCTCTCTCTCTCGTTCTCGTGCGATTTGCATGTGTGTCTCTTTCGAAAGCTGTTTGCTCCCCCATGTGTGTCTCTTCCGAAAGCTGTTTGCTCCCCTGTTGTCGCGTCGACGGATCTCTCTTCGTGTACCACAGCTTCCTGCAATGCTGTCGGATAGCCAGTAATCACATGCGCAGTAATGGGACTGTCCATGTCAAAATTCAGTAAAAGACAAGGCAAAGTAAGGTTATACTTTACTATTTATTTTGCAATTTCTTCTGTACATGATTTATCTCTGTATCGATGGGAGGGGGTAAGCAGTTCCGGCATTTGCCTTACAACCAAGGAAAACCTCCCGAAAACCCTGGTCGGAACAGAGGGTCCGTTGTCAGCTCGACGCAGTGGATGGGGCGGCGGCGCTAAGCATGTCACGTAGAGGTGTCGGCCAAAGCTGCATGACACAGGCGCGAAGAGTCGGTAGAGTCCCCCTCTGCGTAGGGTGGCCGACACGTAGCAGACCATCACCGGCCCGCAGCGTAGTGTCGCACTGTCCATGGAAATCAGTCCGGTTCGTTCCAGCAGGAGAGGGAAGCACGGAGTGACGGCAGCTTTACACAGCGAGAATTTTTCACGTGAGTACAGATAAGTTCGTGACACCACAGACCAGCCGACGAATATGCCTCTGCGACTCACGTCTGCGGCTCTTACATCTGCGAATCACACGCCTGCTCGACTACACATTGGCAGCTATACGCTTCTGTGGTTCAGCACGTCTGGGACTACTCTTCTGTGATTCCTACATGTATGGGGGAGTACATCTGGGACACACATTTTTTGCACGCAGGGTTGTGACTCACGTATTTTGGACTACATACCCTCCTACGTGTCTGTACTGTTACATCTGCGAATCGAGTTGTCGGGGACGCTAAGCTGAGCATCTGAGAATCTTCGCAATGAGTCCGCGCTCTGCGAGTCTATACTAGGCATCCAAGAGTCTAAGCGTCAGCGACTCTACACTGCCCGGCCAAGAATCTACGCTAAGCAGCCTACGCTACACGTACACGAGACTACACTTTGTGTCCACCTGCCAACGGTCAGCCCCGACAGTCTGAAGCCTTAACCCGAAGACCCTCCTGCGAAAGACCGACGAACGGTCCAGCAAGGTGACGCATGGCCTAGAAGGTCCAGCGTAAGGTCTTCTGGGTGTTACACTTGCACACTTGCAGTGTTCTTCTGCTGACCGAAGCATCGCGTAAGCTCGCGGACACAATGTAGGCTCGTAGACGTTTAGTGTAGATGCGCAGCGAAGATTCACGGACGCGTGACTACTTAAGAGTAGCAGACGCGTAGACTTGTGGATGCACAGTACAGACTCGCAGACCGTGTACTGCTGGAAAGATTCTCAGACGCGCGGCGCGGAGTCGTCGACGGCTTCGTTCACAGACGAGCAGCGTACAGAAACGCAGCAGTCCTAGATGTGGAGTCCCCAAATTCGTCTGAGTCACAGCCCTGTACGCACAAATGGTGAAGTCCCTGACGTACTTTCACACGCATGTAGCAATCACAGAAGAGTAGTCCCACACAGATATGTTGAACCACAGAGGAGTAAAGTCGCCAGCGCGTATCGTGCAGGCGTGTAACTCGCAGATGTGAAGAGTCGCAGGCGCGAAGAGCTGTAGACGCGTAGTCGCCGAACAACCTGTAGAGTCACAGACTTGGCTACACTCAGGTGAAAACTCGAAGCTGCCGTCACCCCGTGTTGCCCTCACCCGCTGCTGAACTGGACTGAATTTCATGCACAGGGAGCCTCCTTATATAGCCACCGCGGCTCTGTTGAGCTGCTGTTTCCGAGGAAACCCCTTGCGATATTGTTGCCTAGCCGCATTGGTTCTAATGTTACAACAATCGGTAGCATATTTCACGTGTATACTCCTTATAATACCTATTAAGACACAGTGATCCAGATCTTTCAGAGAATGTTGCTTTTAGCAGTTCTGGCGTATAGTATTACTGGTTCCGATTTGGAACCTCTAAGCAATTGAAGAAACGTGTCCTCTTATCTCGATCTCCTTCATCATTTTGGGTCATCCATTAGGATTTTCACTCCGAAAACAGCAGACTTCTATCCGAGCTTCCTTTTTTGGATCATCGGTCTTCTGACTGGTTTGTTCCGGCCTGCCACGAATTCTTATCCTGTGCCAAACTCTTCATCTCAGAGTAGCACTTGTAACCTACGCCCTCATTTATTTGTTGAATGTATTCCAATCTCTGTCTTCCTCTACAGTTTCTGTCTTCTACAGCTGCGTCCAGCCCCTTCTCCTTCTTAGTGTCATCCACATATTCCTTTCTTCTCCGATAAAGACGGCATTGTCTGCACCTCAGTGGGTTTGAACGAAGTCGTACAATAAGGTACGAGAAGCTGGGTGTTTCTTCTGCGATATTGCAGAAAGACTTAGCCACTGTACCTGACTGCTAGCAGCGGTAGCCTCGGGAATGTATGGTCGCAGGATGACCGGGCTCCGGACGGCCACGCAGAACTTTTTTTTCCGAGCGGTTTGATGCGACCTCCCACAAATTCCTCTCCTGTGCCAACCTCATCATCTCAGAGTAGCACTTGCAACATACGTCCTCAATTATTTGCTGGACGTATTCCAGGCTCTGTCTTCTTCTACAGTTTTTGCTCTCTACAGCTCCCGCTAGTCCCATGGAAGTCATTCCTTCATGTCTTAACAGATGTCTTATCATCCTGTCCCTTCTCCTTGTCAGTGTTTCCCACATATTTCTATCCTGTGCGATTCCACGTAGAACCTCCTTATTCCTCACCTAATCAGTCCACCTAATTTCCAATATTCGCCAGTAGCACAACATCTCAAATGCTTCGATTCTCTTCTATTCCGATTTTCCCACAGTCCATATTTCACTGCCATACAATGCTCTGCTCCAAACGTACATTCTCAGAAATTTCTTCCTCAAATTAAGATCTATGTTTGATACTAGTAGACTTCTCTTGGCCAGGAATCCCTTTTTGCCAGTGCTAGTCTGCATTTTATGCCCTTCTTGCTCCGTCCGTCATTGGTTACTTTGCTGCATAGGTAGTATAATTCCTTAACTTCATCTACTTCGTGGCCATCAATCCTGATGTTAAGTTTCTCGCTGTTCTCATTTCTGCTACTTCTCATTACTTTTGTCTTTCTTCAATTTACTCTCAGTCCATATTCTGTACTCATTAGATTCTTGATTCCATTCAGCATATCAAGTGATTCTTCTTCACTTTCATTCAGGATACCAGTCTCATCAACGAATTGTATCATTGATATCCTTTCACCTTGAATCTTGATTCCATTCCTGAAACTTGCTTTTATTTCCATCATTTCTTCTTCGATGTACAGGTAGAACAGTTTTAGTGTGTCACACACTTTTTAACACGAGCACCTAGCTTCAAACACGCTCCCTACCATCCACATTTAGATTTTCCGTGATTTCCCTAAATCGCTTCAGGCAAATACCGGGATAGGTCCTTCCCTAATCCGACCTTGTGCTCCGTGTGTAATGACCACGATGTCGACGGGACGTTTAACACTAATGTCCTCCTCCTTTTGATCGTCCACTCTTATTATTCCCTCTTGGCTCTTGTACGTATTGTATGTTACCCCTCTCTCCCTATAGCTTACCTCTATTTTTCTCAGAATTTCAAACATCTTGGACCATTTTACATTGCCGAATGCCTTTCCCAAGTCGACAAGTCCTATGGACGTGTCTTGAGTTTTCTTTAGTCTTTCGTCCATTATCAACGTCAGAATTCCCTCTCTAGTGCCCTTACCTTTACTAAATCTAAACTGATCGTCGTCTAGCACATCCTCAATTTTCTTTTCAATTATCCTGTATATTATTATCAGAAACTTGGATGCAAGAGCTTGTTAATTCTCGCGGTAATTCTCGCACGTCTCAACTCTTGCAGCCTTCGATTTGTGTGGATGATATTTTATCCGAAAGTCAGATGGTATGTCGCCAGACTCATACATTCTACACAACAATGTGAATAATCGTTTTGTTGCTGCTTTTCTCAATGATTTTAGAAATTCTGATGGAACACTATTTATCCCTTCTCCCTTATTTGATCTTAAGTCCTCCGAAGCTCTTTTAACTTCTCATTCTAATACTGTATTCCCTATCGCATCTAAATGACTCCTGTTTCTTCTTCTATCACATCAGACAAATATTCCCCTCATAGAGACCTTCAATGTATTATTTCCACCTATCCGCTCTCTCCTCTGCATTTAACAGTGAAACCCCCGTTGCAGTCCTTAATGTTACCTCCTTTGATTTTAATGTCACCGACTGTTGTTTTGATCCCATTATATGCTGAGTCAGTCCTTCCGACAATCATGTCTTTTTCAATTTTTCACATTTTTCATGCGGCCATTTCGTCTTAGCTTCTCTACACTTCCCGTTTATTTCATTTCTCAGCGACTTATATTCCTGTAGTACCGAATTTCCCTGAAAATTTTTGTATTTCCTTCTCCCATCGATCAGCTGAAGTAATTCTTCTCTTACCCAAGATTTCTTCGCAGTTACCGTCTTTGTACCAATGTTTTTCTTTCCAATTTCAGTGATTGCCCTTTTTAGAGCTGTCCATTCCTCTTCAAATGTACTGCCTACCGAGCTAATCCTTATAGCTCTATTACAGCATTAGTGAACTTCAAGCGTCTCTCGTCATCCCTTAGTACTTCTGTGTGCCACTTCTTTGCGAACTGATTCTTCCTGACTAATGTCTTAAACTTCAGCCTACTCTTCATCACTACTGTGTTGTGATCTGAGTCAGTATCTGCTCCTGGGTATCTGATTTCGGAATCTCTGTTTGACCATGATATAATATAACTGAAATCTTCCTGAATCACTTGGTCTTCTCCAAATATACCTCCTCCTCTTGTAACTCCTGAACAGAGTATTCGCTATTACTAGCTGAAATTTATTACAGAACTCAATTAGTCTTTCTCCTCTCTCATTCCTTGTCCCAATCCCACATTCTCCTTTAACTTTTCTTCCACTCCTTCCCCTATAACTTACTCCAGTTCCCCATGACTATTAGATTTTCATCTCCCTTTACGTACTGTATTATCCTTTCCATATTCCCATATACTTTCCCTGTCTCTAAAAAAAATCCTTATTATTTGGATGTTTTGGATGAAAAAAAAAACATCATTCGATCTGCAATCTTTTTGAAGTGAAATACCCCAGCCGGCCGAAGTGACCGTGCGGTTCTGGGCGCTACAATCTGGAGCCGAGCGACCGCAACGGTCGCAGGTTCGAATCCTGCCTCGGGCATGGATGTGTGTGACGTCCTTAGGTTAGTTAGGTTTAATTAGTTCTAAGTTCTAGGCGACTGATGACCTCAGAAGTTGAGTCGCATAGTGCTCAGAGCCATTTGAACCATTTGAAATACCCTATCGTAACCAAGAATGTTTGCACCTGCTTTCATTTCGTTACACACCGAAAAATGAATACTTCTCTTTTTAGACACTTAGAAATTTATCAATAGTTACATGGCGAACACAAATCCAATATAAGTACTTACTTCTGTCTAATCTTCGGAAACCTTTATAGATATTTCGGTGTGTGAGATGATGATTGTGTAACAAGACAGAACATGGAGTCCAACGCTCTACCACAAAAACGAATTCGTGTAGACAAATTACAAGGAATCTAACGGGGTACAACGCCGGAGGTACAGATCAATCATTGCACAGATTACATAAGCAGGGAGTGGCGGAGTCTGTTGTTCTTCGTAACTTTTGTCTTAGGACGTGATGTTGTGATGGCTCTTAGGAGTACCATAGAAACCGTGAGGGAGTTCTGATATTGTCAGCTGTTTCCTGTGGCGCCTTACGGAAGTGGTGGAATATCTGTGAAACAACCAATGTCGAAAAGGTGTTAGATGTCCGCAACCCATCGACGAAAATGGAGTCGTAGTTGTTACAGCAGTGTGGTGCAGAACACGTAGCAATTTGAAGCTGAACCGATAGAGAGTTACAATTCTAGAGGCAGCAAATTCGGTTTTGGATAGTGAATCGTGGAATCTGTTACACTAGTAACTGGCCGTATAGGAATACCACGGCTTCTACGACGTTGCCTATTCGAGAAATGTATCTTGGGGCAGACGCCGATGGCTGCAGTGCTATCCTATGGGAAACATTCAAATGTGGTACTATCAGAATGCAGCATAAAAGACATAGACAGAAGTAATATTATCTCTAGCATCTTGAATCCCTTAATGAATGATGTCGTCCCCCAGGGCGCTGCATTTTCCAGCAACTGCTGTCATTATTTTGGTTTCCAAATTTGAAGAGCGTCTACAGTATCCAATACGTCTAGGACGCCACAAGATTCCAAAGGCCATGCCAAACGGCTTGCAGTTGTTTTGAATACCAGACGTAGGGCAACATACATTGGGTACGTGATCATGACGTAGAGGCAAAGCAACGTACAGAGTTTGTCTATTTACAGCAAGTGCTTGAAGTTAGGCCAGCCTTCCGATAGTAACCCACAAGGACAGAATAACCATAACCGTATTCTGAGTAAGTCTGAAAAGTAGTAGAGAAGTACTGACAGAAATGAAGCTCTGATGCTTGTTGTGAAACGTACCAGGATAGCTAATTTAGGAAGAAAACTGGCCACGAAAGGGAAGGTTCCGTTTGGAGGTCTGGACCAGCACATAGTTTCAATCCGTAAGTTTCGTAACAGTGCTCTGAAAAGCAGGCATATTTCCTAAGGTTGCGAGACAGGTGTCACTGTAATTAATAGATTACAAAGGATGGTAAAATACCGTTTTCACCTCACTGACTTTACAGCTCATACGTCTCGACAAATGTTCTAATTTTGACAATAACAGGCTTGACAAAATATTTATAGATAGTCACATCTGTCAGGAAAGGTATCTATTTGGATGGCAGGTAAGTTAGTTTACTTTGATTTTCTATTAACTTTTTATTTTTACTGTCACGACAATTCATTGGAAGTAAGCAGGATTAGGATTTAACGCGCAGTCGATAACGGCGTTGTTGAAGAAGCACCAGCTAGCACAGGTCATGGAATGGCCGGTGCCTTTACATCTGCGCCAGTGTAGCTGTCCTCAGAGTTACCTATCCGTATTTTCATTATCACAAAATCATGTAAAAAAGCAATAAAAAGTTTTCATTTCATGATTATTTCTGATTTCCTTACTCAATTTGTCCGCCCCCATAGCTGAGTGGTCAGCGCGGCGATCTATCACGCCAAGTGGACCTCTCTGACGAGGCTTCCTCCATGACAAGACCTGCCGTAAGGCAGAACACAACACTTTTTTACTCAATTTGGTTCTACAGCTTTACCAAATAAAATTTATCCGAAAAAGTTTTAGACATTTCATGACAATTTAATCTAAGCAGAAATGACATTATTATAAATCTCTCCGATACGACTACGAACGCCAGAAAATATTACTCAGTTGTAAGATAGTTTCGCAAAAAAGTCCAACAAAATCGCAACCCGATTAACGGAGCAAGTAGGAATTGAAGGATCGTCATGTCAGGACGTTATCAAAAAGGATCTGGGTCTTTACTCTCACATGTGTTCTGTTGTACATGAGTTAAAGGTTCCAGACCAAACGCGCGTGTTTAGTTCTCACCGTGGTTTCTGACTGGAAAGCTGTCGAGGCATCTCGACCCTTATGTTTTCTCTTCTTTAGGTAAGGCTTGGTTCAGTACGTTTGGGTATGTCAACTCACCGAATACATTCCTCTATGAAAATCCTCCTGAAGACTTTGGTAAACCGCTGCATATTGTTGCGGTTAGTGTTTGTAGCGCAACATCCCGGTCAGTTTCTGTTTGCTCATTAAGTATCTATTGTAATAATAATAAAAAACCTTTGATACGTAATTTTGCCATCAGCTATTTTCTTCTGGTTTTATCTACGGCTCAGACGTTACCAGTTTACGACTTCGGCGGTTCTCTCATTTACGAGGGGACCAAATCCCCAGCTTCTCCGGTCAACTGCCTTGAGATCTTGTTTTTTATGTCGAGTAGGGGTCGCCAGTTTAGGGAGCATCAGTCCACACCATGCATGTCGATTTTGTCTTAATCGAGTCAAGCCGCTTGGTTACGGAATGCCTTTCACCAACCCCATCCCCAAGATCTGCCCCTTGACCGGCATTGCACCTCCTCCTGTAAGACGCAGAGTGATTCGTAACGCTAGTGCTGAAAATAAGTCTGAAAGTCACCTCAGGTTCGTGTATGGTCTTTCAAAAGAGCAGTGATAAGAGCTGAATGAGACGATCGGTTATCTATGGACACGGCTTCATCATACGGTACTCATTCGTTTTACAAGCTACGGCGAAACAATGAATATTTTAGTAAAACCCTATCTGTCGAATAACACTTCTCTGGTTCTCTTCTGACACCGTCAGTATTGTGACGACAAGAGTGAGTCCACACATGCAAGAAAAATTCCATCGCCGTTTACCATACAAAGAGCTTTGGAGGACTTACGGTCAAATAAGGCAGAAGGGATAAATAACATTGCATCAGAATTTCTAAAATCATTGGGGGAAGTGGCAACAAAACGACCATTCACGTTGGTGTGTAGAATATATGAGTCTGGCGACATACGATCTGACTTTCGGAAAAGCGTCATCCACACAATTCCAAAGACGGCAAGAGCTGACAAGTGCGAGAATTATCGCACAATCAGCTTAACAGCTCATGCATCGAAGCTGCTTACAAGAATAATATACAGAAGAATGGAAAAGAAAATTGAAAATGCGCTAGGTGACGATCAATTTGGCTTTAGGAAAAGTAAATGGACGAGAGAGGCAATTCTGACGTTACGGCTAATAATGGAAGCAAGGTTAAAGAAAAATCAAGACACTTTCATAGGATTTGTCGACCTGGGAAAAGCGTTCGACAATATAAAATGGTGCAAGCTGTTCGAGATTCTGAAAAAAGTAGGGGTAAGCTATAGGGAGAGACGGGTCATATACAATATGTACAAGAACCAAGAGGGAATAATAAGAGTGGACGATCAAGAACGAAGTGCTCGTATTAAGAAGGGTGTAAGACAAGGCTGTAGCCTTTCGCCCCTACTCTTCAATCTGTACATCGAGGAAGCAATGATGGAAATAAAAGAAAGGTTCAGGAGTGGAATTAAAATACAAAGTGAAAGGATATCAATGATACGATTCGCTGATGACATTGCTATCCTGAGTGAAAGTGAAGAAGAATTAAATGATCTGCTGAACGGAATTAACAGTCTAATGAGTACACAGTATGCTTTGAGAGTAAATCGGAGAAAGATGAAGGTAATGAGAAGTAGTAGAAATGAGAACAGCGAGAAACGTAACATCAGGATTGATGGTCACGAAGTCAATGAAGTTAAGGAATTCTGCTACCTAGGCAGTAAAATAACCAATGACGGACGGAGCAAGGAGGACATCAAAAGCAGACTCGCTATGGCAAAAAAGGCATTTCTGGCCAAGAGAAGTCTACTAATATCAAATACCGGCCTTAATTTGAGCAAGAAATTTCTGAGGATGTACGTCTGGATTACAGCATTGTATGGTAGTGAAACATGGACTGTGGGAAAACCGGAACAGAAGAGAATCGAAGCATTTGAGATGTGGTGCTATAGACGAATGTTGAAAATTAGGTGGACTGATAAGGTAAGGAATGAGGAGGTTCTACGCAGAATCGGAGAGGAAAGGAATATGTGGAAAACACTGATAAGAAGAAGGGACAGGATGATAGGACACCTGCTAAGACATGAGGGAATGACTTCCATGGTACTAGAGGGAGCAGTAGAGGGCAAAAACTGTAGAGAAAGACAGAGATTGGAATACGTCAACCAAATAATTGAGGACGTAGGTTGCAAGTGCTACTCTGAGATGAAGAGGTTAGCACAGGAAAGGAATTCGTGGCGGGCCGCATCTAACCAGTCAGTAGACTGATGACCAAAAAAAATACCATACAAGGAACACGGTTTCACACTGAGGCCGAGGTCAGTGGAGGTGATGGTGTAACACCAGTAATCGGTAGGTTAATGTATAATCCGTGTAAGTTCTCTGCTGGCATTGTACTCTAGTGTACCGGGATAGTCAAGATCTTTGGTTGTGTAAATACACTGAAGACCCAAAGAAACTGGTACACCTGCCTAATATTGTGTAGGGCCACCGCGAGCACTCAAAAGTGGCGCAACACGACGTAGTTCTGGGGGGAATTGACACCATGAATCCTGCAGAGCTGTCCATAAATCCGTAAGAGTACGAGGGAAGGAGATCTCTTCTGAACAGCACGTTGCAAGGCATTCCAGATATGCTCAACAATGTTCACGTCTGGGGCGTTTGGTGGCCAGCGGAAGTATTTAAACTCAGAAGACTGTTCTCAGAGCCACTCTGTAGCGATTCTGGACTTGTGGGGTGTCACACTGTCCTGCTGGAGTTGCCCAAGTCCGATGGAATGCGCAACGGGCATGAATGGATGCAGGTGATGAGACAGAATGCTTACGTACGTGTCACCTGTCAGAGTCGTATCTAGACGTATCAGGGGTCCAATACCACTCCAACTGCACACACCCCACATCATTACAGAGCCTCCACCAGCTTGAACAGCCCCTGCTGACATGCAGGGTCCATGGATTCAGGAGGTTGTCTCCATACCCGTACCCGTCCATCCGCTAGATAGAATCTGAAACGAGACTCGTCCACCCAGGCAACATGTTTCCAGTCATAAACAATTAAATGTCGGTGCTGACGCGCCCAGGCCAGGCGTAAAGCTTTGTATCGCGCAGTCATCAAGGGCACACGAGTGGGCATTCGGCTCCGAAAGCCCATATCGATGATGTTTTGTTAAATGGTCCGCACGCTGACACTTGATGGCAAATCTGCAGCAATTTGCGGAAGCATTGCACTTCTGTCACGTTGAAAGGTTCTCTGCAGTTGTCGTTGGTCCCGTTCTTGCAGGATCTTTTTTCCTCCCGGAACGATGTCGGAGATTTGATGTTTTACCGGATTTCTGATTTTCACAGTACACTCGTGAAATGGTCGTACGAAAAAATCCCCACTTCATCGCTATCTCGTTGATGCTGTGTTCCATTTCTCGTGCGCCGTCTATAACACCACGTTCAAACTCACTTACATCTAGATAACCTGCCATTGTAGCAGCAGTAACCGATCCAACAACTGCGCCAGATACTTGTTGTGTTATATAGACGTTGCCGACCGCAGCGCAGTATTCTGCCTGCTTCATATCTCTGTATTTGAATACGTATGCCTATACCAGTTTCTTTGGCGCTTCAGTGATGTAATAATTATGTTAATTATTTTGCCGTTTTAAGAAATTATGTTGTAACTGTACCTCTGGTTTTATGTGTAATAGTCTGTGAGTGTAATAATTTGTAAAAACTCTGGATATTTTACTGGTTCATAAACAGGGAAGCTAAATATAGAACCTGTAGTAAAGCCCCGCCGCTAGGGAAGTAGTTCGGCGAGACTGGAAAAGGTTGACGTGGCGCTCAAGGCTTTGATATCTTTATAGCGAGTGGCATAGTCGAGTTCTGACTGTATTACTGAGTGGTCAGGGACAGTCTTGGTCCTCTATTGTGGCATAAATAGAGGTAAAAAGACCTTGCGAGAATGTAAATTAGCCTCGGATGGAGTGTAAAGTTCCATTTTTTACCATGTATAGTTAAATTTACGACGCCAAGAAAAGCTATATCACGGCGTGGCTAACATCAAGATCCATGGTTGCTATACCGCCAATTTTATAGCCACTGTAGTTTGCCACATGCGCTGCCACTTTCAGCAGAAGTGTCATCTAAATGTGCATATCCAGTGGACCAGGTATTATGTATTGAACAATAACTTTTTGTGGAACTTCTAAATTACGTGTGCATGCCCGTGATTATCCCAGTCACCTTCCTAGATAGGGTAGCCTACTTTCCAAGTTTATTAATTCCAAGTATCCTTTTTTTATTAAACTGATTATTTTGGCAGTAAAACATTTTGCAGTTTTCATTAACTTTGTGGAACATGAAGTTTGGTTTGTTTTCTGTACAGTAGAAAATGGTTTACTCCACATAATTTTCCATCCTAAAGTTTTCTAAATTGTGTTCACAAAGAGAGATTTTCAATACACAAGAAGCTGCTATTAAAATAAACAAAAATAAATTACTTATAGCTGTCTGTAAGTAAAATTTATAAAAATACGACAGTATTATTTCACTATGGACAGTTCTGTAAACTAGTACTCGTCTTTTCCCTTTTTTATATTGTTTGAAAGTGGTTTTTCAAGTTGTGTAGTGATTTACAAAGCCAGTTTGACTTTGAATCCAATGAGAGACTAGTTGCTAGGTCCCCTTGTTAACTGTTGAACATTATACTTAAAGTTGTTGCTAAAAGTATTTGCCATTTTCTTAATTTTGTGTGTTACTATTTACAATTGATTATAGTTCTTCAAACCATATCAGCTTAAGAGACCCAATAAGCTACTTAACTTATGTGATAAATGAAAGTAAAGGCTCTTTCTGAGCAAGTGCAGCGGCCAGTACAACCATTTATTCTGCACTAAATTTTTTAAAAATAATAACTGCACATCCCATTTATATAAAGTAACTTCATGTGCAGATTTTTCAAGTCCATAGTAACCAGTACTGTTTCAAAATCATGATCTCTTTTGCGATAGTTAATTAAAATAATAGCAGTTGCTATGTTGCCAGTCAGGCTTAATTAGTAGGTTCATAAGTTTTTCTGTATTTGTTCATTATATTGCATAGTAGTTTCTGCCAATAGCAAGTGTTATTGTGAGACAGTGTTTATTACTGCATTTATTGGCTAGTCTGTGTTCTGCATAAAGGTTAGCTGATGTGTTGTCTGCTAGGGCAAGTTATTGTATAATATGGAGAATAATTGTGTTGGAAGACATTAGTTAGGATATCAAGTGAGATTAGTTTTCCGCTGTGCCATAAAACTTGATACCGCATTGCCTAATTAGGCTGGCGACCTCATCTATATATAATTACTGTTTAGTTTCGTATTAGCAGAATCTCAGTTCTAAACCCGTTTACTTTGTTGTTGTTACTCTTTCACTAACTTCGTGAATACGAAATTATAGTCTGATTTCTTGTCACTGGGTACTGTCACGGTCAGGCTAAAACCCTTCACAGAAGGCTAACATATCGTCGATTGCCAACGTGGTAAGGGCCGGTAGAGTTATAATGGCTCTGCTACCGACTACTGTCCTGCTGTGATGATCTTGCTTGGTTTGGTGCTGTAGATGGAACCGGCCGCTCTGTGGCCGGATGGCCACTTAAGTACAGACTGAGGGGATTGATACTTGCCCGGTGTGCCTGCAGACATGTGATCAGCAGAGGCAATGTACATTTCCGTGGTGTCTGCCGGAATCTGAGACGAAAACAGACCGACAAGTTTTGATAGGTCGCTGTCTTTGTATACCGTTCAATACAGCCCGTGTTGTGAAGCCGGCTGGGCACCTGAGCTAGACAACCTGCACATCACGTCCGTATTGCGGGTAGACAGAGTTGTAGGGTACATCAAGTTCTCAGTGAGCTGTTTCAGGGAATTTATATTGGCGCCCCTACTATCAACTGAAACCAAACAGTGATGGCATGTGTCATCTTCAGTGGCGACTGTTAGCGAAGTTCCCGTTGCACTTACTGAAATATGCTGGGAAGCTTTCTACATGCAACCATGAAATAATCTCGCTCAAGCAAGTATGTAGCTCGTTGAAACACACGGCTAACGATTTCAGGATGATCCTTATACCACTACACCCAGTTCAGACATTCAGAACTACCTTTCAATATATTTCATGAATATTAATGATGACAAATATATACTGTACCTAAAAAATAATTCCGTCTCCGATTTACAAACTAGTCTCTACAAAGTAAGTGAATACACGCACGCACAGAGAGAAATAAAACCTTTCTGATTACACTTTGATGTCAAGATCGGAGAAGAATTCCAAGAGCGATTTATAAATGTTTACATACACTGTTTTTAAGACTATCAACATATTCAAGGAAAGCTCTTGTTTCATTATAACCAGCTCCATAAGTAGCTAGTCTGATCAAATGGCTCTGAGCACTATGCGACTTAACTTCTGAGGTCATCAGTCGCCTAGAACTTAGAACTAATTAAACCTAACTAACCTAAGGACATCACACACATTCATGCCCGAGGCAGGGTTCGAACCTGCAACCGTAGCGGTCGCTCGGTTCCAGACTGTAGCGCCCAGAACCGCACGGCCACAGCTAGTCTGATCCCTTGCTGTATCTAAGGCATTGTGGTAACGGTATGACGTGAATTCTATGGAGATAACGGTGGCAGCCGTGACTGAATCTCAATCTGTCAATGGTCATTATGGATCTGTAAGGTACAACATATCCACAATAAATAAATTTACGAATTTTTATGAAATATTTACCATTTTTTTGTAAAAATGCTATTAATTAATGGAAAAATAGTAGTTACACTTTCTGATACTGTTAATAATTATTGCAACTAGAAATGATTCTAAGAAATAAAAACTATTAGTTTTTTTGACACTGTTATGAATTATTGTAACTACATATGGCCACAAAAAATAAAAACTACAAGAATGTGCAGATATAAAAATGTTTGATCACTACATTCTCTGATTTGTGAAAAGTCGTCTTATTCAAAATATTCATGATTAAAAATCAATAATCGAGATTACATCGAGAAACTATTCGTTGACATTCAAACATTTATGATATTGAGACTAATTTCATTGAAATGGTTTGTGGGTATGATGTTCGTTCTTGGTTTGCATACAGATAATTATGGAATGCCGTGTGTTGCGCAGATCATCTTTGAATAACAGAGAGAATAATTGTGCCATCTAATTTCAAGGAATCTCTTGTTTTTGCTTAAAAGAAGCTGAGTTAAGAACCAATCGCGTGACTTTGTTCCAGGTTGATCAAATACTGAATCTATGGACAGCAGTTTCATACAATGGTAAATAGAGCAACCATGAAATCGAAAAGGTAATGGGTACGTTAGTTGCGGTACCACCGTCGGTTAGAACAGCAGCAGAGACAGCGAGAGGGATAAGCATATATCTTGGTGGTAGAACCTGTGGTTGCATTTATTGTTGCAACTTTTCTTAATTCAGTCACTATCAGAATCAGCTGACGAGGACAGAGCTCTGGGGAACAGTAAATGCTGGACCATGATCGAAACTATCAGAATGTATATCAGACTGACAATTCATCACCGCAGAATCTGATTGCCTGGACTATATATGGAACATCGAGTCGCCATTCAGAATACACATAAAAGCTAGTGGGACTATTAAGACACAAAGAAATTGCAGACATTGGCTGGAGTGGGCATTGATGTAAATCAATGGGGAAAGTTGAAAGTTTGTGCCAGACCGGGATTCGAGCTCGGGTCTCCTGCTTACCATGCAGATGCTCTGACCGCTAAGCATCCAGACACAGTGGCCAGCGAAACTGCCCTAGTACGCCCCCCGTCAGGCCCAAGTTCTAAACTTATCCACACACTGCTAATGTAGCGCCCCTTGCTCACTATTCTCATTACTCGCGGTATTTCGGCAATTCCCGTTACAGTTCGAGCCTGGCGTACATATACAGGGTGAGTCACCTAACATTACCGCTGGATATATTTCGTAAACCACATCAAATACTGACGAATCGATTCCACAGACCGAACGTGAGGAGGGGGGCTAGTGTAATTGGTTAATACAAACCATAAAAAATGCACGGAACTATGACTTTTAACACAAACCTACGCTTTTTTGAATGGAACCACGTTAGTTTTGTTAGCACATCTGAACATATAAACAAATACGTAATCAGTGCCGTTTGTTTCATTGTAAAATGTTAATTACATCCGGAGATATTGTAACCTAAAGTTGACGCTTGAGTACCACTCCTCCGCTGTTCGATGGTGTGTATCGGAGAGCACCGAATTACGTATGGATCCAAAGGGAACGGTGATGGATCTTAGGTACAGAAGAGACTGGAACAGCACATTACGTCCACATGCTAACACCTTTTTATTGGTCTTTTTCACTGACGCACATGTGAATTACCATGAGGGCTGAGGTACACGTACACACGTGGTTTCCGTTTTCAATTACGGAGTGGAATAGAGTGTGTCCCGACATGTCAGGCCAATAGATGTTCAATGTGGTGGCCATCATTTGCTGCACACAATTGCAATCTCTGGCGTAATGAATGTCGTACAAGCCGCAGTACATCTGGTGTAATGTCGCCGCAGGCTGCCACAATACGTTGTTTCTTATCCTCTGGGGTTGTAGGCACATCACGGTATACATTCTCCTTTAGCGTACCCCACAGAAAGACGTCCAGAGGTGTAAGATCAGGAGAACGGGCTGGCCAATTTATGCGTCCTCCACGTCCTATGAAACGCCCGTCGAACATCCTGTCAAGGGTCAACCTAGTGTTAATTGCGGAATGTGCAGGTGCACCATCATGCTGATACCACATACGTCGACGCGTTTCCAGTGGGACATTTTCGAGCAACATTGGCAGATCATTGTGTAGAAACGCGATGTATGTTGCAGCTGTTTGGGCCCCTGCAATGAAGTGAGGACCAATGAGGTGGTCGCCAATGATTCCGCACCATACATTTACAGTCCACGGTCCCTGTCGCTCTACCTGTCTGAGCCAGCGAGGATTGTCCACGGACCAGTAATGCATGTTCCGTAGATTCACTGCCCCGTGGTTTGTGAAACCCGCTTCATCGGTAAACAGGTAGAACTGCAACGCATTCTCTGTTAATGCGCATTGGCAGAATTGCACTCGATGATTAAAGTCATCACCATGTAATTGCTGATGTAGCGACACATGAAACGGGTGAAAGCGGTGACGATACAGTATGCGCATGACACTACTTTGACTCAGTCCACCGGCTCCGGCAATGTCCCGTGTACTCATGTGTGGGTTCATGGCAACAGCAGCTAACTGCACCCGCTTCTCCTGTGACGGCCCTGTTACGCACCCGTTTGCGTGGTACGACCATGCCTGTTGCATACAGTTAGCGGTAGATGTTTTGCAATGTGCGGCACGTTGGGTGTTCTCTGTTCGGGTACCGTTCTGCGTACACCCTGCAGGCTTCAGCTGCATTTCGTCGATACTCGCCATAGATGAGTATCATCTCCGCCTTTTCAGAGTTCGAATACACCATGGTCACAGTTCCTACAACACTACACTATCACAGACGTCTGGTAACACGGTGAACTACAGTTGGTCTGCGTGCGGAGACGAATGCAGAATAACAATAGCAGCAAGCGCTACATGCGGACACTGCGACAGCTAGACCAAACCACAACAGTGCACTACAGCCACACTCGTAAACACGGTCGCCATCGTAAACATTTCCCTGCAGATGCTGCTCGCCGACCGTGGCCCGTGTTTGTTACAACACGCAACTGAACGTCGGAGGTTTCAAGCGTCAACTTTAGGTTACAATATCTCCGGATGTAATTAACATTTTACAACGCAACAAACGGCACTGATTACGTATTTGTTTATATGTTCAGATGTGCTAACAAAACTAACGTGGTTCCATTTAAAAGAACGTAGGTTTGTGTTAAAAGTCATACTTCCGTGCATTTTTGTATGGTTTGTATTAAACAATTACACTAGCCCCTCTCCTCACGTTCGGTCTGTGGAATCGGTTCGTCAGTATTTGATGTGGTTTACGAAATATATCCAGCGGTAACGTTAGGTGATTCACCCTGTATATATACGCCAGGCTCGAACTGTAACGGGAATTGCCGAAATATATATACGAGGGCTGTCCAGAAAGTAAGTTACGATTGATCGAGAAATGAAAATCACAGTGAAAATCAGAAATATTTCAGTTGTAACAGTTAGCTACACCTTTCAGCTACTTCTCTACGTAGTCGCCGTTCTGACTCAGACATTCGTCGTAGCGTTGTACCAACTTTCCAATACCCTCATCATAGAAGGCAGCCGCCAGTGCTTTCCGCCGATTCTCTACGCTGGCCTAAAGCTCGTTGTCTGTGACAAAATGTTGTCTTCATAGCCAGCGGTTCGTTTGAGCAGAGATGAAACTCAGTGGGAGACAATTACGGGCTGTATTGTGGGTAACCAAACATTTCCAATTGAAACGATGCAGGAACATCTTCATTGCCCCTGCGGAATGAGGCTGATAATTGTCTTGAAGAAGAAACCGCACGACAGTTATGCAATGTTGGTTGCATAGCTTCAGGATAAATTCTCACCAGGCCCTCGTACTTGGCTGGAGACACTATTTTCTATAACATCTTTACGCGCTCACTAAGAGCTCAGGAATGAAAAGAGCGACATAATTCTATCTAGAGTCATACTAGAGACACTGCCCAACACATCTTTGCAAAGCTTTATCGGAAATTCCATTTCTGAACAGCCCTCGTACTACTGGCCATTAAAATTGCTACACCATGAAGAAATACAGATGATAAACGGGTGTTCATTGGGCAAATATATTGTACTAGAACTGACATGTGATTACATTTTCACGCAATTGGGGTGCATAGATCCTGAGAAATCAGTACCCAGAACAACCACCTATAACCTTAATAACGGCCTTGATACGCCTGGGCGTTGAGTCAAACAGAGCTTGGATGGCGTGTACAGGTACAGCTGCCCATGCAGCTTCAACACGATACCACAGTTCATCGAGGTAGTGACTGGCGTATTGTGACGAGCCAGTTGCTCGGTCACCATTGACCAGACGTTTTCAATTGGTGAGAGGTCTGGAGAATGTGCTGGCCAGGGCAGCAGTCGAACATTTTCTGTATCCAGAATGGCCCGTACAGGACCTGCAACATGTGGTCGTGCATTATCCTGCTGTAATGTAGGGTTTCGCAGGGATCGAATGAAGGGTAGAGCCACAGGTCGTAACACATCTGAAATGTAACGTCCACTGTTCAAAGTGCCATCAATGCGAACAAGAGGTGACCGAGACCTGTAACCAATGGCACCCCATACCATCACGCCGGGTGATACGCCAGTATGGCGATGACGAATACACGCTTCCAATGTGCGTTCACCGCGATGTCGCCAAACACGGATGCGACCATCATGATGCTGTAAACAGAACCTGGATTCATCCAAAAAAATTACGTTTTGCCATTCGTGCACCCAGGTTCGTCGTTGAGTACACCATCGCCGGCGCTCCTGTCTGTGATGCAGCGTCAAGGGTAACCGCAGCCTTGGTCTCCGAGCTGATAGTCCATGCTGCTGCAAACGTCGTCGAACTGTTCGTGGAGATGGTTGCTGTCATGCAAACGTCCCCATCTGTTGACTCAGGAATCGAGACGTGGCTGCACGATCCGTTACAGCCATGCGGATAAGATGCCTGTCATCTCGACTGCTAGTGATACAAGGCCGTTGGAATCCAGCATGGCGTTTCGTATTACCCTACTGAAACCACCGATTCCATATTCTGCTAACAGTCATTGGATCTCGACCAACGCGAGCAGCAGTGTCGCGATACGACAAACCGCAATCGCGATAGGCTACAATCTGACCTTTATAAAAGTCGGAAACGTGATGGTACGCTTTTGTCCTCCTTACACGAGGCATCACAACAACGTTTCACCAGGTAACGCCGGTCAACTGCTGTTTATGTATGAGAAATTAGTTGGAACCTTTCCTCATGTCAGCACGTTGTAGGTGTCGCCACCGGCGCCAACCTTGTGTGAATGCTCTGAAAAGCTAATCATTTGCATATCACAGCATCTTCTTCCTGTCTGTTAAATTTCGCGTCTGTAGCACGTCATCTCCTTGGTGTAGCAATTTTAATGACCAGTAGTTTATTACGGTACATACTTTTGGCAGCAATTTGTCATCAATGGTGTAGTTCTACAGTAGGAAATTTCTTCTCCTATGTATGCGCAATCACATTTATTTGCGTTCAGGGTCAACTACTAGTTTTTCAATCTTCTGCAGGTCCTTTTGCAAATCAGTCTTCTGCCATATTGCCTTCTTGTAGACACTATCATCATCTACTAATAGCTTTATGAAGCTTCCGACGTTTCCTGCTCGACCATTTATGTATATCGTAAGCAGTAACGGTGCTATCACACTTCCCTGGAGTACTCCTAAAATTACTTTTACGTACGCCCATTTTGTTACGTTAAGAGGGATCTATTTAGATCTCGGCAAGGAAATGTTGAATTCAGTCGCAAGTCTGCACCGGTACTTGGTAAGCTCGTTTTTTTTTTTTTTATTTCACCAAATGGCAGTGCAGTCCGATGTCGAAAGCATTCCTTAATTCCAGGAAAACGTTACCAAACTGAGCACCAATGTCTACACCGCTGTCGATCTCGTGGAGGAACAGAACGAGCCGAGTTTCCCAAGGTACTGTTCGTGGAATTCATGTCGATTTTTACAGAGGAGATTTTCGTTCTCCGAAAATGTCATAATATGTGAGCATAAAACACGTTCCATAATTCTACAACATACTGGCGTCAGCGATATAGGCCTATAATTACGTACATCTGTCCTACGGGCCGTCTTGAATGGGAGTGATATTTCCTTTTTTACAGTCGCTACCTACCCTTCGTTGCTCCAGCGTCCTACAGTAAAGTGCTGCTAGTAGAGGGCAAGTTCTTTCGCGTAACCTCTGTAGCATTTTATAGGCGTCTCGTCTGGTCCTGACGCATTCCCACTACTAAGCAATTGTAGGTGCTTTTCCATCCGCTATCCCTTATTTCAGTATTTGCCATTTCGATGTTCCTACGATAACTGAAAGGAGGGACTTTATTACGATCGTCCTCGGTGAAACAATTTCGGAAGCTCTAATTCAGTATTTCGGCCTTCTTTCACCTGTCTTTCGTTTCGGTGCCAGTAAGGTCAATGAGCGACTGAGTAGATGATTTCGAACTGCTTACTGATTTTACGTAAGGCCAAAACATCTTAGGATTTTCAGTCAGATCAGTTGGCAAAATTTTGCTTTCAAAGGTGCCTTCAAGACGCTTCTCTCATTGCTCTCCTTGCGCTTATTTTCGTTCAGCTTTTGTTTATCAACTAGGATTTGAGTTGACTTGAATCTTTAAAAAAGAGTTTTTTTTTACGTAGCATTTTTCTAAAACGATCGTTAAACCACAGTCGGTCTTCCGCATCCGTTAAGATCTTTTTCAAATGTTGAAATGTCTGTGAATTCCTAGGGGACCAGACTGCTGAGGTCATCGGTTCCTAGACTTACACACTACTTAACCTGACTTAAATTAACTTATGCTAAGAGTAACACATACACCCATGCCCGAGTGAGGATTCGAACCTCCGGCGGGAGCGGTCGCGCAATCCGTGACATGGCGCCTCAACCGTGCGGCCACTACGCGCGGCAGGGCTTTTTCGGAACATACTTGTCTAAGACATATTGAAATATGCTCATGAATTTTCCCATCTGTGCTCTACATCTTCGTCCTCAACACTGAATATTTGATGTTAACTTCTCAGATATTCAGCAGTTTGTATACTGTCACTCTTGCTAACTTAAAATATTCTCCTACCAGTCTTAACATTCCTTGTAATAGCCGTAGTCATATATCAGTGGATCGCAACCTTTCTAAGACCATTGTCCCTGAGTGCAATCATATTTCAGTTGGTATCTCCCAGCCTCCCAAATCACTATTAAAATGAGCGCTTAGCTAAACTCTAGGATGAAAAATATTTTTCTTTGAACTCTTACGTTTTTAAAGTGACGGAAGATAAATGACATTCATTAAACCGCGAATTAATGAGTCAATGGGACAATTGGCACTGGGTTATTTCAAACGACCTTTTATTTTATAGAATGATGAAGCAGTCCTCAGTGCATCGCTAATGCCACCTAAAAGTTCTTATCATAAAAGAAAGCTAACTACCCACATTGAGGATAGACACTTGTTACAAAATATGCTTCTTCTCCACCACTCCTCTCCCTCGGGACACTTTCTTCCCGACACCCTGCACGCCCATTTAAAATTAACCAAATTAAAATGTGTGCACTATACTCACTCTACTGCTTGTAAATCACTTCATTGCTAGATTCCGTACCTCTGAATTGGCGCACACTGGAAGGCTTCAGGCTGACAATGCTTTGTGTCTGATCACTGACACTACATAAAAAACTACTAATACTACTACTAATAATAATAATAATACTGAGTAGGCTCTACAGTAGCGTAGTAACCACTGCATAGGTACTGTTGTGCTGTACTGTCAATTACTTCAGTTATTGCCCCAAAGCGAAGAATAAAGCAATTTCTGATCTATTGTTGGAACTACTTATAATACTAGTGTTTGAAAAGAAAATGTAATGATTGTTAATTTATGTAATTAGTATTATAGTCAAGAAATACTGATAATAGTAACGCTCGTTTAAAATTAATTTAGTTTTGTCACCGAAATTCAGCTAAATTTGTTTTTGCCCCTCAGTAAATTATATTACATCCCTAAGGTGGTAATCATCCCCAGGTTGGGAATCACTGCTCTACAGAAAGGCAGTAAGCGCTAAACAGTTAATATTGCGTTAAGCTGTCAGTTAGTTCATTTATTATTGCGAGATAAATAATAAAGTAATTTACGGTGTACTCCGGGAACTATAAGGGGCAGAGTCAAATGAAAGCGAGACAGATCGAAAAAAGTAAGTAACTGTTTATTATTTCAAAAGTAATCGCCATAGTACACTTATTCCACTGTTCATACCAAACGCGCAAACTAAGTTGACGCTCGGCTTGGTGGGTGAAGGGAGCAACTGTGAATGGGAAATGTCTTTATGGTCGCTCCCCTCAGCCACCGCGCCGAGTGTCAACTTACTTTGTGCGAATAGTACATTTACCCCACCGTGAGACAGGACGGTTACTGTCTTCATGCCGGCCAGTGTGGCCAAGCGGTTCTAGGCGCTTCAGTCTGGAACCGCCGACCACTACGGTCGCAGGTTCGAATCCTGCCTCGGGCATGGATGTGTGTGATGTCGTTAGGTTAGTTAGGTTTAAGTAGTTCTAAGTTCTAGGGGACTGATGACCTCAGATGTTAAGTCCCATAGTGCTCAGAGCCATTTGAACCATTTGGACTGTCTTCATGGAAAAATGTTTGCAGTTTCCTTCGGAACCATGACTGCATCCAGGCATGCAATTCTTCGTTCGAAGCAAATCGACGCCCACGAATGTGTTTCTTCAGGGCACCAAAAATATGGAAATCGTGTGAGGAGAGATCAGGGCTTCACGGAGAAAGTGTGAGAGCTTCGCAGTGGAACTTCAGCAGCGTAGTCGAAACAACAGGCACTGTTCCGGGAAAGACATGATGATCTTTTCATTGACTGCAGGGGCCGCCTGCTGCTCATTGACTTTCTGAAACAAGTCACCACAATTAACACAGAGCGGTACGTGGGAACTTTGCAGAAATGATCTTCCCATCAAGTCCAAATGCCCAGGAATATTGATGGACAGCATAATTCTTTTGCAGGATAATGCCCGCCCACTACACTGCAGAAGTTTCTCTGGGAAGCCCTTACATATCCTTCATACAGGTAAGATCTCTCTCCAAGCGATTTCCATATTTTTGAAAACCTGGGAAAAAAAACATTCGTGGCCGTTAATTTGCTTCGAACGAAAAGGTGCATGTCTGGGTACAATCGTTGTTCCGTAGGCAACCGTGAACATTTTTCCATGCCTTGACTGCCTTGTCCCACAGAGGGATTATGTTTGAAAAGATAAACAGTTTACTTACTTTTTTTCCACCTGTCTCGCTTTCACTTGACTGCCCCTTATACTTACAACACGGAGAAGGAATTTTCGTGGGATATTTAAGCATATGTGATGCATCTGTCTCACAGTTGCATCGTACAAAGTATGTGTAGTGGGCGGTCTATGTGTGGAAGATGTTGTTTACATATTAGTTTCACAAGCTGGTACCTCCACCACGTTGACATGCGTTAACGCAAGCGCAGTACTGTCTAGATAATTCGAGGTGAACGGGACCGGGACAACCTCGAACTATTCGGTTGAGAGATCGTTCAGAGAAGTGCTCTGAAGAAAACTCTTCCAGTTTAAGTCGGTTCCTTGGCCGGTCACCAACAGTAACTTCGTCAGTACTATATTCTGGAGCAACTTTTTATTGTTTCTCCTTAGTCGAGTCGTTTCAGTGCTTCTAATTTAACATTCAAAGGCACAAATTTGCTTTTCTTTATTGCAACAGTCATTTTTAGGCGTACAAGTAAAACAGTCAACAAAGAAAACGAATCGCAACCCTGCACTTTACCGATAACGAAAAACCTGAAACACCACTCTCAACAGAGGGTGTGCTTATGCAAACAATAAAACACCCACAGAAGCTTGCGTGTGACGTCGCTGAACAGATGTTGTGCTATCGGTGGCTGGGAGAAACAGATAGAGGTTCGATACGCTGCTAGTAGTTTTATTTTTTATTTTAATGTATTTATTTTTTTACGAGGCTCGGATTTATGGGACACTCGTAATTCCGAGAATCGAAACGTCGAGACTCTGCTGTATTTGAAAGAAAAATGTTATTATTAGTCATTTAGTGATGGTAGTAACGATCTTATAAAAATAATTTACTTTCATCACTTTTTTTAACCCTCAGAAAACACGCATTTTAACCCTTAGGTAATTACTTCCTGAGGGTTAAAATGCAGTTACCTCAGGGGTAAAAACAAGAGTAATTATCCGCAGGTTGGGAACCGCTGTCATAGATGCTATCACTGCCCGATAATCACTGATACCCTCCCCTACTTTAACTGATTCGAAAAGTTCAGGTCTGTTTGTTACTAGGTGGTCTAGGACGCTACCTTCACAAGTTGGTTCTCTAACTGTCTGCTCGAGTTAATTTTTAAGCGTTTCTTAATAAGAGAAATCTATTACCATCGAGTATAGATTTAACTGTTAGGTAGTCTTTTCTGGGACTGTACCCTTGTATGGAAATGAAACATGGACGATAAACAGTTTAGAAAAGAAGACAACAGAAGCTTTTGACATGTATTGCTACAGAAGAATGCTGAAGATTAGATGGGTAGATCATGTAACTAATGAGGAGGTACTGAATAGAACTGGAGAGAAAAGAAATCTGTGGCACAAGCTTACTAGAAGGAGGATCGATTGGTAGGACACATTCTGAGGCATCAAGGGATCACCAGTTTAGTATTGGAGGGAAGTGCGGGGGGGTAAAAATCGTAGAGGGAGACCAAGAGATAGGTTGCAGAAGTTAATCGGAGATGAAGAGGCTTGCACGGGATAGAGTAACATGGAAAGCTGCATCAACCAGTCTGAGGACTGAAAACCACAATAAAAACAACAAAATTTTCTGACAAGACATTCAGAAAAATGTCAGGAATTCCTGTCTCTGGTACCAGTTTTCCTCACATGTCTCTCCCATTCTATACCTGACAAGCTTAAGCTACTTGCTATTATAATAACAGGTAAAATTTCGAAGAACTGTAACTTTCTAGGAATTATGCCTCCACAGTAATATACACAGCGACTAGTGCAGCTATGTTATATTTAAAGAATTCTTTCTTGGTAAAAGCTCTTCTTAAGTCTACCATCCTTTCGACAGCGTGAATGCAGCATTGCTGCAAGACAATGGCATTATCTCTCGTATAAACAGACCACACTGAAGGAAAAACATCGCAACACCAAACATAAAAAAGAGTAATGAAATTTCGGAAATACATTTGTCTAGCTATTAAGTCATAACCATAGTAAGATGATAGGTTGATGCAAACGCGAGATAAGCCATCGCAAATGTGAAGTGCTGGTACATTATTAACTGTTGAAAGTATACATGCAAAAATGCGTTGTGTTGTACAGGTGCCGGATATCCGTTCGTGGGATAAAGTTCCATGCCTGTTGCACTTGGTTCAGTCAGTACAGGGGCAGTTAATGCTGTTTGAGGATGACGCTGGAATTGTCGTCCGATGACATCCCGTATGTACTCGACTAGAGACAGATCTGGTGATCGAGCAGGCCAAGGCAACGTGTCAACAATCTGTAAAACATGTTGGGTTACAAAAGCGGTATTTGGGCGAGCGTTATCCTGTTGGAAAACACCTCCTGGAATGCTTTTCATGAACGGTGGCACGACAGGTCGAATAACCAGACTGACGTACAAAATTTGCGGACAGTGTGCGTGGGATAACCACGAGGATGCTCCTGCTGGATTTCGAAATCGCAACCCATACCATAACTCCAAGTGTAGGTCCCGTGTGTGTACCATGCAGACAGGTTATTTGCAGGGTCTCAATTGGCCTTCTTCTAACCAATATACGGTCTTATTTGCCACCGAGGTAGAACCAGCTTTCATCAGAAATCACAACAGACCTCTAACCTGCCCTCCAATAATCTCTGGCTTGACACCTATGAAGCCACAAATGGCGGTGGTTTGGGGTAAGTGAAATGTATGTTACAAAGCGTCTGTCTCAGAGCTGTCCTTGAATTAGGCGATTAATAACAGGTTGTTGTGTCACTCTGTTGCCTATTGATGCTGAAACTGCTGCTACAGGTGAGTATGCTGCGCCAGAGCCATACACCGAACGCGATGGTCTTCCCTTATGTACTGCCAAGTGGACGTCCAGAGCCCGCTCTTGTGTGACGGTAGATTCTCGTGCCTACTACTGCCAATAAGCGCGTACAGTGACCAAGTCTTTCTGCAGTACCTCAGAAGTAACACCCAACTTCTCGTAGCCCTATTACACGACAACGTTAAAACTCAGCGAGGTGTTTATAATGGCGTCTCTGTTGCCTTAAAGGGCGTCCTTGACTAATAGCAGCTTATCACGTCCAATCTTAAAAGTAACTATTGCTCACGACCGTTACAGCCCACGTTTAAAGCAAGACTGATTTACGCTACTTAGCCACTGTGAAAGGTCTCTGTTGGATTCCTTTCATGTTAATTTCTTAAACCTATTGTCATTTACGGCATAAATTCCTCTTCTAAATTTACTGTGGTGTTTCTGACTGTCTGGGAGGAGACTGAGCAGTGGAACGTGTTACTTTTACACATAAACAAGAACGATCTGTCACTCTACTACACTTTAAAAAACAGTTTGCATGTAATTCAAGTCACACAGTCGCATACGGAACCTACATCTCCTTTCCTTTATATACTGTGTATGATAAGATACTGTCATCCCCCTTCCCGTCTGTGTGAGAGGATGAATGAGTAAATGTGTTTCTAGTTGCCTGCTTGATGGTAACAGACAAGCCTGTCTGCTAGAGAACAGTAGGACCAACGTCGGAACAGGTAGCTACGCTTTCTAAAAGCAAAGAGGTTTCTATTCTTAGTATGGTCCTGTCCGTCCCTTGTCACGTTGGTATAGGAAGCTGCCTCTCTGGTCACTTCCGTTTGTATCTGTTAAGCACCCTCTGTAGGGGCCCACGCAGTCGGTCCGCAGCGAGCGTCTGAGGTGGTAAGATCTCCGCCTAAGAGCGTCTCTGCTAAGTCCGTAGGACAATGGATTTCTTAAGTTCAGCCTAACTGAAAATTTAATCAGCTTTAATAAATGATGACTAATTGAAACCCTCAGCTGCCGACAGGTGTTGTTGATATACCTCAATGTGGACAGCTGAAAATGTGTGCCCCGACCGGGACTCGAACCCGGGATCTCCTGCTTACACGGCAGACGCTCTATCCATCTGAGCCACCGAGGACACAAACGAATAGCGCGACTGCAGGGACTTATCCCTTGCACGCTTCCCGTGAGACTCACATTCCCAACTGTCCACAATTCTACATATGTAATGTAAGTACCTTATAGACATTTGCCCATTCACTCATTACTCGCGCACGCTTTGGCGATTCCCGTAAGAGTTTGGGCAGTCTGTGCGCATTCGCACAGACGAAGGTCAATGGCTGGGTAGCCTTTAACTATATATATGAAGACAGTAACTGTTCTCGAAAGAACAGAATACTGCTGATGACCGTGCAGCTTTTCCCTGGAATAAATGATGACTAACTGAAACCCTCAGCTGCCGACAGGTGTTGTTGATATACCTCGATGTGGACAGCTGAAAATGTGTATATCAACAACACCTGTCGGCAGCTGAGAGTTTCAGTTAGTCATCATTTATTCCAGGGAAAAGCTGCACGGTCATCAGCAGTATTCTGTTCTTTCGAGAACAGTTACGGTCTTCATATATATAGTTAAAGGCTACCCAGCCATTGATCTTCGTCTGTGCGAATGCGCACAGACTGCCCAAACTCTTACGGGAATCGCCAAAGCGTGCGCGAGTAATGAGTGAATGGGCAAATGTCTATAAGGTACATACATTACATATGTAGAATTGTGCACAGTTGGGAATGTGAGTCTCACGGGAAGCGTGCAAGGGATAAGTCCCTGCAGTTGCGCTATTCGTCTGTGTCCTCGGTGGCTCAGATGGCCCTTCCTGATCCTTCGATCCTCGAACTCGAACACGTTGCTTGGGCGTGGCGGCGGGATGGCCAGGCTTCGGGTGTCGACCCCTGCCCTACCCGTCGTCCTGCTCCTGCAGCGGTACATTAGTAAAAAAAAAAAAAAAAAAAAAAAAACTGGTAGCGCACTTGCCCGCGAAAGGCAAAGGTCCCGAGTTCGAGTCTCGGTCGGGAACACAGTTTTTATCTGCCAGGAAGTTTCTTAACTTATACTAAATAATACTACACACACACACACGACCAAGGAAAGACTGGAACCACCGACGGGGCGAGCGGCGCGAACCGTGACAAGGTGCCCTAGTTTCAACCAAATTGGTTAGGTATATAACTTGTTATTTGTATCAGATTACTGTGTGAGCAATAATCGCCCTATCACTAGAGGTGGAATGTGGATAAGAAGGGTGATGCAAAAATGTTCGAAAACGACCTGTTGGTTTTTATTTCCTGTATTTGATTTACCTTGAATAATAAAAAAAAAGATGGATAGAGCGTCTGCCATGTAAGCAGGAGATCCCGGGTTCGAGTCCCGGTCGGGGCACACATTTTCAGCTGTTCACATCGAGGTATATCAACAACACCTGTCGGCAGCTGAGGGTTTCAGTTAGTCATCATTTAATCCAGGGAAAAGCTGCACGGTAATCAGCAGTATTCTGTTCTTTCGAGAACGGTTACTGTCTTTATATATTTAATCACCTTTATTTCAGGTTTAGATCTAAAACATCTAATGTTATCTTAAATTGCAACGCAGTGTAATTCGAATGTGAAGTTCAGAATATCTTCCAGTATTTGCTTTGTCATTACTTTGTGAGTAAAGTGGAACCACGTGTGGATGACCCGTAACTCTAACTAAGATCATCAATCTTAAATGCGAATGTGCGTGAGATTATAACGTCTCGTCTTGACAATATTTTTAAATATAGAAAATTTTCTTTATGTTCAACCCACATGGGGTGTACTTTGTGCGACCAGTACCACGTGCTTATACAATTGTTTGACCCATCAGGTTAATAGTAAGACGATAGTAACCAGTTCGAGGTTTCTCTTTTGTAAATTGCGTTTCGATGTAATTTATTTTAATGATCAAAATTATTGTGGATTTACACTCTTTGTGTAAACCAAGTTGACCACGTGAAGCATGTGGTGTAAGCATCAAAGTAGCCCTCAGCTATTCTTTTCGGGAAGATTTAACAGAGATTTAGTATGAATTTAGTATACCAGTGTGTGGTAGTTTCATGACGGACAGGATTGCGGTACGAACGTAGCTTCTTTGGGTGAAAATTGAACGGTTGATTGTGGTTAATTTCCGCTTGCATATGTTTCAACGTTCTCCGTGTGTTATTTTATGAATGCAGTGTTGTATGTAGTCTCCCAATCTTTTCTCCATATTTGATGTGTTCCATAAGTTTACCAACTCACATTTTCACAACCCTAAATAAGGCACCAGTTTAGTTATGAATCAAGTTTAATATTCTGAAATTTTAACGGAACAATGATCAAAGTTAAAATAAATGTCCAAATATAAACTGATTAATTTCTTTTTATTTAAATTCTCTATTTATGTATATATATCACCGGCTGTCTTGTGTTGTTATGGTCTTCAGTCCTGAGACTGGTTTGATGCAGCTCTCCATGCCACTCTATCCTGTGCCAGCTTCTTCATCTCCCAGTACCTAATGCAACCTACATCCTTCTGAATCTGCTTAGTGTATTCATCTCTTGGTCTCCCTCTACGACTTTTACCCTCCACGCTGCCCTCCAATGCTAAATTTGTGGTCCCTTGATGCCTCAAAACATGTCCTACCAACCGATCCCTTCTTCTAGTCAAGTTGTGCCACAAACTTCTCTTCTCCCCAATTCTATTCAATACCTCATCATTAGTTATGTGATCTACCCACCTTATCTTCAGCATTCTTCTGTAGCACCACATTTCGAAAGCTTCTATTCTCTTCTTGTCCATACTACTTATCGTCCATGTTTCACTTCCATACATGGCTACACTCCATACAAATACTTTCAGAAACGACTTCCTGACACTTAAATCTATCCTCGATGTTAACAAATTTCTCTTCTTCAGAAACGATTTCCTTGCCATTGCCAGTCTACATTTTATATCCTCTCTACATCGACCATCATCAGTTATTTTGCTCCCAAATAGCAAAACTCCTTGACTACTTTAAGTGCCTCATTTCCTAATCTAATTCCCTCAGCATCACCCGACTTACTTTGACTACATTCCATTATCCTCGTTTTGCTTTTGTTGATGTTCATCTTATATCCTCCTTTCAAGACACTATCCATTCCGTTCAACTGCTCTGCTAAGTCCTCTGCTGTCTCTGACAGAATTACAATGTCGTCGGTGAACCTCAAAGTTTTTATTTTTTCTCCATGGATTTTAATACCTACTCTGAATTTTTCTTTTGTTTCCTTTACTGCTTGCTCAACATACAGATTGAATAACATCAGGGAGAGGCTACAACCCTGTCTCACCCCCTTCCCAACCACCGCTTCCCTTTCATGTCCCTCGAGTCTTATAACTGCCATCTGACTTCTGTACAAATTGTAAATAGCCTTTCGCTCCCTGTATTTTACCCCTGCCACCTTCAGAATTTGAAAGAGAGTATTCCAGTCAACATTGTCAAAAGCTTTCTCTAAGTCTACAAATGCTAGAAACGTAGGTTTGCCTTTTCTTAATCTTTCTTCTAAGATAGGTCGTAAGGTTAGTATTGCCTCACGTGTTCCAACATTTCTACGGAATCCAAACTGATCTTCCCCGAGGTCCGCTTATACCAGTTTTTCCATTCGTCTGTAAAGAATTCGCGTTAGTATTTTGCAGCTGTGACTTATTAAACTGATAGTTCGGTAATTTTCACATCTGTCAACACCTGCTTTCTTTGGGATTGGAATTATTATATTCTTCTTGAAGTCTGAGGGTATTTCGCCTGTCTCATACATCCTGCTCACCAGATGGTAGAGTTTTGTCAGGACTGGCTCTCCCAAGGCCGTCAGTAGTTCTAATGGAATGTTGTCTACTCCGGGGGCCTTGTTTCGACTCAGGTCTTTCAGTGCTCTGTCAAACTCTTCACGCAGTATCGTATCTCCCATTTCATCTTCATCCACATCCTCTTCCATTTCCATAATATTGTCCTCAAGAACATCGCCCTTGTATAAACCCTCTATATACTCCTTCCACCTTTCTGCCTTCCCTTCTTTGCTTAGAAGTGGGTTGGCATCTGAGCTCTTGATATTCATACAAGTGGTTCTCCTATCTCCAAAGGTCTCTTTAATTTTCCTGTGGGCAGTATCTATCTTACCCCTAGTGAGGTAAGCCTCTACATCCTTACATTTGCCCTCTGCCATCCATGCTTAGCCGTTTTGCACTTCCTGTCGATCTCATTTTTGAGACGTTTGTATTCCTTTTTGCATGCTTCATTTACTGCATTTTTACATTTTCTCCTTTCGTTATAATTAATGTTAGTCTGGTTGGCAATTTGGTAAGCTAGACTGGATACCTGGTGAAACAGTTGCTCAGTAATGCAAGGATAACTTCCCCAGATAGCTCACGGCTTTTAACCCGCTTTTATTATCTTGAATATCAGCACCGCTTTCAGAACAAATTAATGCATCAACATTAAAACTGGTGCGAAATTTGAATAGACTTCGTATTTCAGATGCAGAAACATGCCTATCAACTTTCGTTTATGTTACACAACTCCTTCTTAGTGCTGTGATTTTTTTTCCATCAGTGTTTATCAAGCAAGTTAAATTTATTGATTATTGACATACGCCTCTACGTATAAAAAACCGAAATTTATTTGTTTACCAAAGACAATCATTGTTACTTATTGTTACCATATGCAAGAATCGACCTAGTTCTCTTCAGAATCATGTATATTCCAATACTGCATCTTTTTACAATAGATCAATTACAGGAGTATCGTTTACCAGGTCGGATTAATAGAAGAGTCACGGAAGATCCAACGCAGAGCAGCTCGTTTCGTCACAAGCTCGTTTGCTAAGCGCGAGTGGTTTAAGGTGAGTACGCACTGCGAGCCGAGAGGATCAAGAGCCATTCGTGAGCACATCAACTCTCAAGTGTGTACGTTGCTCGTGAGAGCGCGTGATCTGCTCGGCCTTAGCCACCTGCTTTGGGTTTTCCAATGAACACAAACGAATGCTCCGATTGTCAGCGATGACGGATTATTGCGAGCTCTAAGTGTCTACGGGCCCGCGAGCGCCGCTTGAGAGCTCAGACGAAGCTCTCCAAGACAATTTTCTTTTTCTTTGAGCGGTTCGTGAGCCGCTCGCGAACGTGTCGTTTGCAAATGTAATCGAACCTTTACGGAGGTTAGACATTCTAGTGACAGACGCTAGAAGAGAAGCACTGTGCATCCCGGAGAGGTTTCTGCTAACATTTCAAAAGCGCATATGCGAAGAAGAGTTGGCCAACATACTACTTCCTTCCACATACTTCTTGAAAAAAGATCTCGACGAGAAAACCAGAGGCATTTGTGCTGATGAGGAAGCCTACCGACAACTTTTCTTTGCATGCACCTTCCCCAGATGGAGTAGGGAAGTCGGAAATGACTCTACCAGAAGAGGGCAGATTACATTTCAGGTGCATGCGCAGGTGTTTCGTAACACATCATACAGCACATATTGTTCAACATGGCACTCCGCAGCAGACAGCCCACATGTGTTCCCACGTTGACCCAGTGAAGTCGTTAATAACGACTGCCGTGGGCATGGGTCAACAAGACTGGAGCACGGATCATCAAGATTGGAGCATGAAACAATGCAAATGTGTCACATGAAGCATGACTCACATTTCTTGTTACGTCAGGACGATGACTGCCTTCGCCATCTTCAAAACGAACGCTGCCACGGACGCAAGCTGATGGGAGCAGTATTATGTTCTGGGAACGTTCATCTGGGTTTGCATCGCACCTGTGGTAGTGATCGAAGGCTGTATTACACTGGAGTGACAGAAGTTATGGGATACCTCCTAATATCGTGTCCGACCTCCGTTTGCCCAGCGTAGTGCAGCAACTCGACGTGGCATGGACTCAACAAGTCGTTGGAAGTTCCCTGAAGAAATACTGAACCATACAGCCTCTATTCCACAATTGCGAAAGTGTTGCTGGTGCAGGATTTTGTGTACGAACTGACCTCTCCATTGTTGTTGTTGTTGTGGTCTTCAGTCCTGAGACTGGTTTGATGCAGCTCTCCATGCTACTCTATCCTGTGCAAGCCTCATCATCTCCCAGTACCTACTGTAGCCTACATCCTTCTGAATCTGCTTAGTGTATCCATCTCTTGGTCTCCCTCTACGATTTTTACCCTCCACGCTGCCCTCCAGTACCAAATTGGTGATCCCTTGATGCCTCAGAATATGTCCTACCAACCGATCCCTTCTTCTAGTCAAGTTGTGCCACAAACTCCTCTGCTCCCCAATTCTATTCAATACCTCATCATTAGTTATGTGATCTACCCATCTAGTCTTCAGCATTCTTCTGTAGCGCCACATTTTGAAACCTTCTATTCTCTTCTTGTCTAAACTATTTATCGTCAATGTTTCACTTCCATACATGGCTACACTCCATACAAGTACTTTCAGAAACCACTTCCTGACACTTAAATCAATACACGATGTTAACAAATTTCTCTTCTTCAGAAACGCTTTCCTTACCATAGCCAGTCAACATTTTATATCCTCTCTACTTCGACCATCATCAGTTATTTTGCTCTCCAAATAGCAAAACTCCTTTACTACTTTACGTGTCTCATCTCCTAATCTAATTCCCTCACAATCACCCGACTTAATTCGACTACATTCCATTATCCTCGTTTTGCTTTTGCTGATGTTCATCTTATATCCTCCTTTCAAGACACTGTCCATTCCGTTCAACTGCTCTTCCAAGTCCTTTGCTGTCTCTGACAGAATTACAATGTCATCGGTGAACCTCAATGTTTTTATTTCTTCTCCATGGATTTTAATACCTTCTCCAAACTTTTCTTTTTTTTCCTTTTCTGCTTGCTCAATATACAGATTGAATAGCATCAGGGAGAGGCTACAATCCTGTCTCACTCCCTTCCCAACCACTGCTTCCCTTTCATGTCCCTCGACTCTTATAACTGCCATCTGATTTCTGTACAAATTGTAAATAGCCTTTCGCTCCCTGTATTTTACCCCTGGCACCTTCAGAATTTGAAAGAGAGTATTCCAGTCAACATTGTCAAAAGCTTTCTCTAAGTCTACAAATGCTAGAAATGTAGGTTTGCCTTTCCTTAATCTTTCTTCTAAGATAAGTCGTAGGGTCAGTATTGCCTCACGTGTTCCAACATTTCTACAGAATCCAAACTGATATTCCCCGAGGTCGGCTTCTACCAGTTTTTCCATTCGTCTGTAAAGAATTCGCGTTAGTATTTTGCAGCTGTGACTTATTAAACTGATAGTTCACATCTGTCAAAACTGCTTTCTTTGGTGTTGGAATTATTATATTCTTCTTGAAGTCTGAGGGAATTTCGCCTGTCTCATACATCTTGCTCATCGGATGGTAGAGTTTTGTCAGGGATGGCTGCTCCCAAGGCTGTCAGTAGTTCCAATGGAATGTTGTCTACTCCCGGGGCCTTGTTTCGACTCAGGTCTTTCAGTGCTCTGTCAAACTCTTCACGCAGTATCGTATCTCCCATTTCATCTTCATCTACCTCCTCTTCGACTTCCATAATATTGTCCTCAAGAACATCGCCCCTGTATAGACCCTCTATATACTCCTTCCACCTTTCTGCTTTCCCTCTCCATTATGTCTCATAAATGTTTGATGGGATTAATGTTGGGCGATCTGGGCAGCCAAATAATTGGCTCAAATTGTCCAGTTCGTTCTTCAAACTAGTCGCGAACAATAGCGGTCTGGTGACATGGCGCATTGTCATTCATGAAAATTCCATCGTAGTTTGGGAAAATGAAGTTTATGAATGGCTGCCAGTGCTCTCCGTGTAGCCGAACGTAAACGAGGACCCAGTCCATTCCACGCAAACACAGCCCACACCATTGAGGAGCCATCACCAGCTTGCAAAGTGCCTTGGTGACAACTTGGGTTCCTGGGTTCGTGGGCTACGCGCCACAGTCAAACCCAACCATCAGCTCTTACCAAATGGAATCGGGACCCACCTGACCAGGCCACGGTTTTCGAGATGTCTACGGTCCAACCGGTATGGTCACAAGACCAGGAGAGGCGCTGCAGGCGATGTCGTGCTGTTAGCAAGCTACTCGCAGCGGTCGTTTGCTGCCATAGCCCATCAACGCCCAATCTCGGCGCACTTTCCGAACGTCGTACGTACCAAACTGATTTCTGCATTTATTTCTCGCAGCTTTGCTTACCTGTTAGTGCTGACAACTCAACACAAACGCCGCTATTCGCGGTCGTCAAGTGAAGGCCGTCGGCTACTGCGTTCTGCATCTACATCTACATGGATATTCTGCAAATCACATTTAAGTGCCTGGCAGAGGGTGCATCGTACCACCTTTACAATTCTCTATCATTCCAATCTCGTATAGCGCGGAAAGAATGAACACGTATATCTTTCCGTGCGAGCTCTGATTTCCCTTATTTTATCATGGTGATCGTTCCGCCCTATGTAGGTCGGGGTCAACAAAATATTTTCTCAATCGGAGGAGAAAGTTGGTGATTGGGATTTCGTGAGAAGATTCCGTCTCAACGAAAGACGCCTTTCTTTTAATGATTTCCAGCCCAAATCCTGTATCATTTTTGTGACACTCTCTCAAATACTTCGCGATAATACAAAACGGGCTGTCTTTCTATGAATTTTTTCGATGTCCTCCGTCAGTCCTGCCTGGTAAGGATCCCACACTGCGCAGCAGTATTCTAAAACAGGACGGACAAGCGTAGTGTAGGCAGTGTCCTTAGTTGGTAAGGCGGGTGCCAGCTTGAGATAGCCGGCCGTGCGGTTCTAGGCGCTACAGTCTGGAGCCGAGCGACCGCTAAGATAGCAGGTTGGAATCCTGCCTCGGGCATGGATGTGTGTGATATCCTTAGGTTAGTTAGGTTTAATTAGTTCTAAGTTCTAGGCGATTGATGACCTCAGAAGTTAAGTCACATAGTGCTCAGAGCCATTTGAACCATGTGAACCAGCTTGAGATTCATTGGGAGAGTCCTTAGAAAATGTAGTCCATCAACAAAGGAGGTGGCTTACAAAACACTCGTTCGACCTATACCCGAGTATTGCTCATCAGTGTGGGATGCGTACCAGATCGGGTTGACGGAGCAGATAGAGAAGATCCAAAGAAGAGCGGCGCGTTTCGTCACAGGGTTATTTGGTAAGCGTGATAGCGTTACGGAGATGTTTAGCTAACTCAAGTGGCAGACTCTGCAAGAGAGGCGCTCTGCATCGCGGTGTAGCTTGCTGTCCAGGTTTAGAGAAGGTGCGTTTCTGGATGAGGTATCGAATATATTGCTTCCCCCTACTTATACCTCCCGGGGAGAGAGATCACGAATGTAAAATTAGAGAGATTCGAGCGCGCACGGAGGGTTTCCGGCAGTCGTTCTTCCCGCGAACCATACGCGACTGGAACAGGAAAGGAAGGTAATGACAGTGGCACGTAAAGTGGCCTCCGCCACACACCGTTGGGTGGCTTGCGGAGTGTAAATGTAGATGTAGGTCTGTTACATTTTCTAAGTGTCCTGCCAATAAAACGCAGCCTTTGGTTAGCCTTCCCCACAACATTTTCTATGTGTTCTTTCCAATTTAAGTTGTTCGTATGTGTAATACCTAGGTATTTAGTTGAATTTACGGCTTTTAGATTAGACTGATTTATCGTGTAACCAAAGTTTAACGAGTTCCTTTTAGCACTCATGCGGATGAGCTCACACTTTTCGTTATTTAGAGTCATGTGCCACTTTTCGCACCATTCAGATATTTTTTTCTCAATCGTTTTGCAGTTTGTTTTGATCTTCTGATGACTTTATTAGTCGATAAACGACAGCGTCATATGCAAACAACCGAAGACGGCTGCTCAGATTGCCTCCCAATCGTTTATGTAGATAAGGAACAGCAAAGGGCCTATAACACTACCTTGGGGAACGTTGTCCGTGGTAAGAGGTAATGCCTGAAATTTGGTATTCTCGGCACACTCTTGACACTTTGGATCTCGGAGTATTGAATTCCCTAACGATTTCCGAAATGTAGTGTCTGTTAGTTCCCGTCGTGCTGCCATAATCACGACGGAAACTTTTTCATCTGAATCACCTGGGTAAAAATGACACGTCTGCCAATGTACTGCTCTTTTACATGTTGTGTACGCGATGCCAGCGCCATCTATATATGAGCATATAACTGTCCCATGATTTTTGTCACCACAGTATATAACTGTGAACTACGCGAACATTACTGCTTATCTCTTGCATCCCTTCACGCTTGGTATCTTCCCGGACAGCTACTGAATCTACCAGAAGACTAACTGTCTATTTCACAAGGCCAAAATCGTGCTACGCTGTTTTGAGCAGTATGATAGTGATCTCTCTATGATTTCTTGGCCACTAAACACTCCTGATCTGAATACGATGGAACACATCTTGGACGTTACCGGGCGCCAGCTCCGCAACCGCAAACCACCAGCTCGTAATTACGGTCTTGTAGTGAACTGTGCGTAGAAACCTAGTGCCTCGTACCTCCTGTCACCTAATCCCCATCGACACACCCTTTTTACTTTATATGCAGTTTATATGGCATAATATTTTAATTAATTTTATATTGCTTATTGCTGCGAGCACTCTGCATGTGAGAGGCATTGTTAGTATGGAAGTTGAAGTGTTGCTACAAGTGCTATTATAGTAAAGTGATGATATATGGAGATGGTTCAGAGAAAAGTGCGTCAAGAAGTAACTGAAAATGAGAGTGCCGTCAATAACGTATTTATGTATCCTCTCGTTGCGTGTCGTACAGCATCGATCATCCGCGCCGTGTTGTGTCTCCCGGAATGAACTAACGTGAATCAGTTAAAATTAATTACCATAAAAGAGTGCAGTCAAGTGCCAGTGTCGTGTAGCGAGCGTGAGGACGTGCGTTCGGTCATCGCGTTCCGCATTTATCAACAATCACCCGCGTCGTGTCGGTTACGCGTACGCTCGTCTTGAGTGATATTGTGGACAGATAATCATCAAGATTGTTAATTGGGATAAACATTTACGACTTAGAATGTAAACAGTGCAACCTGTGATTCCTTATCGCCCCAGAATATAGATGTTCATACCAGACGTAGGACAGTGTTGTGCTTGACGTTGCGTGGTCCCCCCAAAACCCGCTCGCATATTTCGATAGATAATTTCAGACAAGCCAGCAGCAGTGTGGAGCAGAACAGTACGACCGCCGCGGGATTCTCAGGTACGTCGTATGGACAGGGCACACGGTCAAGCAACGGTCGAAACGACAACCAGTTAAAAAAGGGTCCTCCACACCCATTGTACCTCCGGGCGTGTTACAATTTGCAAACTATTTTTATATAACACTGATCTGGCTCGTTAGATATGGAACATGGTATCATTACTGTAACTAATGGAATAAAAAAATGCCCTTCTCTACTTTCATCTCTTGAATGCACTGAAAATTACTCTGATTACCTGTACGGAAGTTACAGTATATTATGTTCACTAAACGTAAAGCTGCAATGGATCTTTTAAATATATGAACACTATTAACTGCCACGACTAACATGAGAGCATGAAACTAAAAAAAGATGAAGTTAGATTTTTATGTCATTAGCCAGAACAGGTTTTGCACAGTAGTCTTTGATCACACACAACTAAAATTTTATCACTCATGAATTATTTACGTAACTGATAACATAACAGCAGCTGCCCATGTCCACCTGAAAATGACATAATAAAATCCACAATTTCCCTCTGAGGTCTCCAGTAAGCTGAAAGAGATAATTTTAATGTACCGTTACCAGCCCTCTATATTCAGGGAAAACTGCTTTCATTCAATTTAATTTGAATTTGCCGCGGCAGCGGTTCCCACTATCGCTGCACGGCTCTGCGTCATGAAAAATTCCTAATGTGCTGAAAACGGCTAAGAATGTGGAATGAAATCTTGGGCAAGCTAGCAATAAATTATTACAGGTAATAATTTTAACAATTTCTGTATTCAAAAAAGCAACATAAATTGAAAGTACACGCCTTTTACAAATATCAACCTCCAATGGCGTCTTTCTCGATCAAAGGACAAATGAAGGCTACCTAAGCTTCAAGCGAGCGTCATAACGGCTACAAAAAGACAGAGACAGTAATGTTTAACCTCCACTATTTATAGGCAATTTAATATGCATCTTTGTAATTATTTCTAATTATTATTGTCTGCTTCGATACATACAGTCGCCGAACACAGACGTTATTTGTGAAATATAAATACATAAATATTGCACAAACATAAAATCGTAAAATTGTTATTTCCTTTTATACATAATCTACAACCATTCATACAGTAATGAAATAATAATAATAATACATATAAATGTTTATTATTTTTATATATTATAACGATTTTGTAAATGTCTTGCCAGGAGACGTCACACTCCTGAAACCTACCACGCGCAATCGCTGCTGCATTGCGTTCCAACAGTGTATGTAGGTGTAATATTTAATCAAAGTTATTACGGTTCAGGTCTTATTCTACATTACCACCTTCAAAGTACTTCTCCTGTGAGCGAACACACTGATCCTCAAGTCCCTGCCACTTGTGAAAAGTATTCCGGAGTAGAATGAAGGCTTTCACGACCGGGTGACATGGCTGTTGATATACTTTCCGGGATGTGAGGTCGTGGTCCAAGATTTTTTCTGCTCCTTACGTTTTATATTGGTACTACCAAAAGAAGCGTAAACACGAGACTGAAAGAGCATAAAAGTCTTTGTCGACTTGGAAAAGTAGAAAAATCAGCTGTAGCGGAACATGCTCTTCAACCAGGCAACCACCAAGTGAAGTTTTCGGATACCGAAGTTTTATCTACAACGTTAAATTACTATCCACGGCTATATAGAGAAGCAATTGAAATTTATAAACATCACGATAATTTTAACAGGAAAGAGGAGGCTATGAAACTTAGCGATATATGGACAGTGACTCTACAAAATTGCTAACAATTTTTATCTTTGACAAGGTGGTAATCGATAGTCAACCTTATCTTTGCTATGGATTATCACTGCTCACCACGTGTCACCTGAACCACGCCCCCCTTTCTCACAATATATAAGTCGCTCTCAGACACCCGACCAGTCAGTCGGCAAGACTCAGCGGAGCAGCGCCTATGAGGAAGTCCAGCGCAGTCCTGGACGAAACGTAAGGAGCAGAAAAGTTCTTGGATCACGACCTCACATCCCGGAAAGTATATCAACAGCCAGTATTCCGGAGGTCTGTCTTTGTTAGGATATTTACTAACAACAGAAGTATTTCAGTGTGTTCCTAAACAGTGGCGCGAAAAATTCAAACTTCGCGGACGGTTGGATACGGCAACACCTCGTAGTTGTACGTACATATCCGTTGCGCACAGGTTGTTATAGTGGCCATCTAGGTCCCTACATAAAGGCAGTCCGGCACAAGCGGCTGGTCGGCAGCCGCGGCTCTTCTGATCTCTCGTCAAAGAGGTGACCGGCCCGCATGCGGGCGGACGCTGACTGCCAAACAAAAAGCGCTAATTTTTTCACGCCACTCTACTGTCGCTGCGTATCAGCGCGAAACATTTATTACATTACCACCAGTAAAAACTCCTTTCACAGGTAACACAGGCAGTTCTGTACAACATCTGACCGCGCACCACATCCTGTTGTACTAACGATAGATGGGTATTCTTTCGAGCTTGATGAAATCCTTTTAAGTATTTTAAAAGCGGTGCGTGCGCTGTGAATAGAAAAGAAAAACGCAGTGCATGTAGTGAAATATTTGATATTCTTCATAACAGTTTCATAAATATGACTCAATAGCTGCTGCAAAAAATTGGAGCAAGAGTGAAATAAATATGTCTTCAATCCAGAATGCCACAGCGATATACCAGTCAGTATTCTATTTCGAGGTGGTGTGCCGTTGTCTCCCTCGACAGGTGGAAGCATTTGTAGGACTTAAAACAGTGAATTATGTTGCCTTATACGAGTTATTATCAGTAATAATACGCCATAGTACCTACGTAAAACACGTTGGAACTGATACTGCTGTCGTACACTTAAAGACCACTAAATTATCCGTGAATGATTACTGTCAATAATAAATAATTGAAATTTATTCTATCAGTTCTTCTGCCCACAAAAGTTCACTACTAGACTAACACGCTGCTAGCCTAACGCCTGCTGTTGTCCATGATAGACAACGTAACAAAAACACAAGCACACATTCACATTTACATAAAACAGGTACAAATATGAAAATTACAATGACGTTTACATAACTATTTAGATACATAAGGTGTTTCTTTGGTTTCGATTGAATTCATCTGTGTCAATTTAGTTTGTGCGTCTTTAACTGTATAAAAGTAAGAATGTATAAACCAATCTTAACTATTAACGTTTTTGAGCAGTTTGTAGGTAATAAGTTAATCAGAATGTAGTAGGCGACATGAACTGTCTTGATAATGCTTTAATGAACAAGTATTTTCTTTTGTAAAGCTATGGATCTATAAAGATATATAGACTGCTCTGAATTATTGGAATTACTCAGCAACTTTTATGTAAAATTATTGCTCGGAAGAAAGCGGTAACCTGAAGTGTCTATCGTAAGATTTCTAATGCACTCTATCGAATCGTTTCAGTTAATCGCTGTGTATGTTAACACATGTAGACAAGAAGTGTCACATATTGACGTCTTTTATAAAACTATTTTGAACTGCAAAGTTATTAACTGCTGATAAAATATAAGGATGACATTCAATTTAGCACTTTGCAGTCAAATATGTATGACTTCACAATGAAACGTAATAGTATGACTAAACAGTGGCTGTGAGAAATTCTGCGCCTAAATGTGAAGTTCAGTATTTTTGGAATTGTTGCTATTATTATTCTGAATAACTGTCTCTGTCTCTAATATCTTTTACGTTTGTCGACCTCTAGTTAATGTCCATAAGTAAAGTCTGTTTTAAGTAAAGATTTACGTATATGTCGAAAACAATGTCACCACCAGAGATGCATCACCGTGATCTCTCTTTGGCTCACCTGAGATACTGATGCTGTAGTAGTTGGCAGTCACTGGAACAATAGAGAGTCAGATGTTCGGTGGTCCATGGGAAGACGATAGTATGGCACGGAGCTAGCTTGTAAATGAATGAATTAATTTAGAAAATGCAAATAATTCACATCACCACTCCGGTGCAACATCTCTTCATGAAGCTCTCACTAATGAGCCGTCCAGAAGCATTTCAGAAAAGGTATGAGACTAGGATGTGCTGGGATAGCATACAAACACAGTTTTTGTGTCCACAATGGACACTAATGTAACGATGTCTTTCAGTAGCTTGGCGCGTGTTTTATTAATATTTCACTGTTCAAAAAATGTGAAACTTGATCCTCACTCTACATAAAGTAACAATAATTAATTTATTCATTGAGCACCTTTTCAAATACCTGATAAATGAACAGTCACTTTCGGTAACACATTCCGGATTAATGCCGTAGTTAACAGTATCGCCATAACACTAGGGATAATGCCTTTATCTGTTTTGTGCACATCTTTGGTTAGCACTGCATGTTTCCACTTGCTCTGATGATAGCTCGTCCGATTTCGAACTTTTGATAGCTTTATTCTTCCGGTCTTCTGTATCGGTCTTCTGCTGAATTTTATAATCCTGAATCCCGTTTCTCACTGACCCCTTTCCTGCTGACTTCCCGCCTTGCATCTCTTCTTCTTCGTTGTAAACCCAAAATCGTGTCTCTTCTCAAAATTTAGAACTTCATTGCAACAATGCTACCACGATAATTTCCTGGTGACTACTCCCGCTTTCATTTCTCGCTTTCTCCTTAACAACATTTTATAGCGATTAAATTTTTCCTACCAAAGAAAATCGTTTTCTTTTACACATAAGTTACGTGCAGTCAGAATTACCTAGAACATGACAACATATTTGCAGAAACTTTGAAATCATTTACACTTAATAATAAAACTAAAAATAAAAATTAGTGATGTACAAATTATATTCAATTATCATTACATATACCATTAATCATGAAAATAGGTGGCGTTTTATTAACAGTCGAAAAATATGTGGTATAGATTTACAGTTCTATGTCGATTCCTAATAACAATGCAACTTGGCTTTTCCACATGTTTTATTTTATTTTATTATTTATTTATTTATCAGATCATTGGGACCATACAAATCAAAACTACTTGGTTATAGTTTACGAAAGGGTGATCATAAAATTTATAAACAAGAGAACAAAAGAGTTAATGAAACAAGAAAAACAATTTTGTGAAAGAGTACACGTTTAAATAACATATCACAGAGGAGTGAGAAACTCTTGTATAGAAGAGAAGGAGTATGCCACAAGGAAACGTTTCTACTTAGATCTGAAGACTTGGTATTAACTCAGTTTTTTCAGTTCTTGTGGGAGCCTATTGAAAATAAAACCTGTCAAATATTGCACACTTTTCTATACAATGGGATATTGCAATTTCTCCTGAACAAGTCAATATTATTATCAACAACTAAATTCATCGCGGTGTATATGAAAAGGGTCGGCAGAATTAATGCTACCCAAGTCGATTGTTTTCCGTTTTGTATTCACCGAATGAACGTTACAATTTCTTCTGAGTGTGTACATTATTAAACAACTAGGTCCATGATGGATTACATGAACAGCGACGGCAGAATTAGAACACTGAACCAGTGAATAATGTATACAGAACTGAAATCACATTTCTACCTGACTATTCTTTTCTGGGTTAAGATCTTCCTTGGAGAGTGCATAAAGTTACCCCAAAATGCAGCACCATATGAGATAATACACAAACTTTCTGAATAAGAAGGAAGCATTAAATCCGAGGATCGTCAGAGGGCCGGCCGAAGTGGCCGTGCGGTTAAAGGCGCTGCAGTCTGGAACCGCAAGACCGCTACGGTCGCAGGTTCGAATCCTGCCTCGGGCATGGATGTTTGTGATGTCCTTAGGTTAGTTAGGTTTAACTTTTTCTAAGTTCTAGGGGACTAATGACCTCAGCAGTTGAGTCCCATAGTGCTCAGAGGCATTTGAACCATTTGATCGTCAGAGGGTCGACGCAACGGCTGGGAAAGGAGGATATAAAGAGCGACAAACCCTAAACATTCGGGTTTGCAAAGTGAAAGTTACCCAGTCACCAACCGAGCTACATCATTAACCAACGTTTACAACAAACACTGTCTTTGCACAAATGTGAACATCTAAATGAGAGTGAAATGAGATTTATATTCGAAGCGGAACTGGTCCGAATTGTTGTCTACCAGCATTCTAAGAAATTAAATGGTTCAATACGGTATTCTCTCCTTACATTGTCTATAATTGCAATTATTTTTTCAAATATCGTACGTAGGTTAACTAAAATTTTGATTCCTCCTACATCGCTGATTAATAGTTCCAAGTTTACAAGAGCTAATTATTTCAGTGTATTTTTAAATAGTTTGCACCACATGGTAGCTCAGCGTGTCCGGCCAGAGGGTTGGCTGCTCTCCGTAATAAAAAAACTGAGTAAATGGATCAACGATGAACTTCAACGGGTGTTATGGGACATCCGCCCCGAACAAACGCAACGAACAATACTGAAGAAAATAACAGATTAAAAAAATAAAGATTAAAAAATGGTAGCGCTTTTTATTCATAATCAAAACGCCTTAGGTCCCGGGTTCGAATCGAGCCGTTGCTTAAATTTTGAAAAAATAATCAGCATTGGCGGCCAAAGACTTCCGGCATAAGAAGTCGCCCTCATTCTACCAACGGCCTTGTCAAAGAGAGCGGAGGGTTGCGGACAGAGGTTCAGGGCACTCTCTTGTCCTAGGGGTGGGAAACTTCCCCTAAAGGTGGAAGAATCAGCAATGATAAACGGCATGAGAATGCAGAAGGCAATGGAAACCACTAAATTAAAGACACTTAACGTGTACCCACAGAACATGTGGCCTGTAATTGAAGAAGTGTCATGATGATATCTCCACTGTCAAAAGATTTCGGAACAGTCCCCAATTCGGATCTCCGGTAGGTGGCTGCACAGGAGGAGGTTTCCATGAGAAAAAGATTGAATAATCAACGAAAGGAAAACGTTCTACGGCGCGGGGCGTGGAATGTCAGAAGCTTGGGCGTCGTAGGGAAACTAGAAAATCTGAAAAGGGAAATGCAAAGGCTCAATCTAGATATAGTAGGGATCAGGGAAGTGAAGTGGAAAGAAGACAAGGATTTCTGGTCAGATGAGTATAGGTTAATATCAACAGCAGCAGAAAATGGTGTAATGGGAGTAGGATTCGTTATGAATATGAAGGTAGGGCAGAGAGTGTGTTACTGTGAACAGTTCAGTGACAGGGTTGTTCTTATCAGAATCGACAGCAAACCAACACCGACAACAATAGTTCAGGTACACATGCCGACGTCGCAGGCTGAAGATGAAGAGATAGAGAAAGTGTATGAGGATATTGAAAGGGTAATACACTATGTAAAGGGGGATGAAAATATAATAGTCATCGGGGACTGGAATGCAGTTGTAGGGGAAAAAGCAGAAGAAAAGGTTACAGGCGAATATGGGCTTGGGACAAGGAATGAGAAAGGAGAAGGACTAATTGAGTTCTGAAACAAGTTTCAGCTAGTAATAGCGAATACTCTGTTCAAGAATGTTAAGAGGAGGAGGTATACTTGGAAAAGGCCGGGTGATACTGGAATATTTCAGTTAGATTACATCATGGTCAGACAGAGACTCCGAAATCAGATACTGGTTTGTATGACATACCCAGGAGCAGATATAGACTCAGATCACAATATAGTTGTGATGAAGAGTAGGCTGAAATTTAAGACATTAGTCAGCAAGAATCAGTACGCAAAGAAGTGGGATACGGAAGTACTAAGGAATGACGAGACACCGCTGAAGTTCTGTAAGGCTATAGATACAGCAATAAGGAATAGCTCAATAGGCAGTACAGGTGAAGAGCAATGGACATCCCTAAAAAGACCCATCACAGAAGCTGTGAAGGAAAACATAGGTACAAAGAGGGCAACTGTGAAGTAACCATGGGTAACAGAAGAAGTACTCCAATTGATCGATGAACGGAGGAAGTACAAAAATGTTCCGGGAAATTCAGGAATACAGTAATACAAGTCGCCGAGGAATGAAACAAATGGAAAGTACAGGGAAGCTAAGACGAAATTGCTGCAGGAAAATGTGAAGACATGGAAAAAGAAATGATTGTCGGAAGGACAGACTCAGCACACAGGAAAGTCAAAAGAACCTTCGGTGACATTAAAAGCAAGGGTGATAACATTAAGAGTGCAACGGGAATTCCACTGTTAAATGCAGAGGAGAGAGCGGATAGGTGGAAAGGATACATTGAAAGCCTCTATGAGGGGGAAGATTTGTCTGATGTGATAGAAGAAGAAACAGGAGTTGATTTAGAGGAGATAGGGGATCCAGTATTAGAACCAGAATTTAAAACAGTTTTGGAGGACTTAAGATCAAATAAGGCAGAAGGTATAGGTAACATTCCATCAGAATTTTTAAAATCATTGGGACCAGTGGCAACAAAACGACTATTCACGTTGGAGTGTAGAATAAATGAGTCTGGCGATATACCATCTGACTTTCGGAAAAGCATCATCCACACAATTCCGAAGACGGCAAGAGCTGACAAGTGCGAGAATTATCGCACAATCAGCTTAACAGCTCATGCATCCAAGTTGCTTACAAGAATAATATACAGAAGAATGGAAAAGAAAATTGAGGATGCGCTAGATGACGATCAGTTTGGCTTTAAGAAAGGTAAAGGCACGAGAGAGGTAATACGGACGCTGCGGTTAACAATGGAAGCAAAACTAAAGAAAAATCAAGACACGTTCACAGGATTTGTCGACCTGAAAAAAGCCTTTGACAATGTAAAATGGTGCAAGATGTTCGAAATACTGAAAAAAGTAGGTTTAAGCTATAGGGACACACGGGTCATATACAATATGTACAAAAGCCAAGAGGGAATAATAGGAGTGGACGACCAAGAAGGAAGTGCTCCTATTAAAAAGGGAGTAAGACGAGGACGTAGCCTTTCGCCCCTACTGCTCAATCTGTACATCGGGGAAGCAATGATGGAAATAAAAGAAATATTCGCGAGTGGAATTAAAATTCAAGGTGAAAGGATATCAACGATACGATTCGCTGATGACATTGCTATCCTGAGTGAAAGTGCAGAAGAATTAAACGATCTGCTGAACAGAATGAACAGTCTAATGAGTACAGAGTATGGACTGAGAGTAAATCGAAAAAGACGAAGGTAATGAGAAGTAGTACATATGAGAACAGCGAGAAACTTAACATCAGGATTGATGGTCACGAAGTAGATGAAGTTAAGGAATTCTGCTACCTAGGCAGTAAAATAACAAATGACGGTCGGAGCAAGGACATCAAAAACAGACTAGCAATGACAAAAAGAGAATTCTTATCCAAGAGAAGTCTACTAATATCAAACATCGGCCTTAATTTGTGGAAGAAATTTCTGAGAATGTACGTTTGGAGTACGGCATTGTATGGTAGCGAAACGTGGACTGTGGGAAAACTGGAACAAAAGAGAGTCAAAGTATTTGAGATGTGGTTCTACAGACTAATGTTGAAAATTAGGTGGACTGATAAGGCAAGGAATGAGGAGGTACTGAGCTGAATAAGAAAGGAAAGGAATATGTGGAAAACACTGATAAGGAGAAGGAACAGGATGATAGGACATCTGTTAAGACATCATGGAATGACTTCCATGGTACTAGAGGGAGCTGTAAAGGGCAAAATCTATAGAGGGATACAGAGATTGGAATATATCCAGTAAATAACTGAGGACGTAAGTTGCAAGTGCTACTCTGAGATGAAGAGGGTAGCACAGGAGAAGAATTCGTGTCGGGCTGCAGCAAACCAGTCATCAGACTGATGACAAAAAAGAAACTTTAAATGCGAACACTTAAGGTTAAGCTTTACCGAGATTACTGATATCGAATAAGGCAGTCACTTTATTTCTTTCCACAACGCGTTTCTAAAGTTTAAAACTCCATCGCCAGGGGATTTATATGTATTAATATGGCAAGTATATTTTGTTCTGAAACTTGCTTCGAAATCATGGAGGTAATAAAAGGAGATGGTACTATGGACTTACGTTCTATGTTTTTTTTAAGCCAGAGTGCTAAGGGATTGCCGCCATTTTAAGCACCCCAAAACAGTAGCAGACTACTGTTTACGATTGCTTCTCGCTCATTATTTTTAAATACTAAAAATTACAGTGTTTGCGCTTATAACATAGTGTCACGAAGGTAGTTTCGAACGTTTTTCTGTTCTTGAGTGAGTATTTGCTCCAGTAATACGACACATTTCGTCTCGTTACCGTAACTTGTCTGTTGTTGATATATTTGGAATAACCAAGAAGAAAATAAAGTGATCTGAAAAGCATGCTTTCGTAATCCATTTAATGCGACTCTTACTTTATTTGTATCCATGGCAAATGAAGCTGGGACTCCGAAATTAATGCTTGTTTGCTTACTGGTAATGCTTCTCATTAGGAACATTTTCAGCTTTTAACTAGTATGCACAACATTTTTAATGTTCACGTCCGCAAAAAACTTACCTACGTACTCTTTGTTAGCATATAACGTGTCCAATGAGGAAAGAAGCAAGGCATGCTATCGTATCTTGTGCATGTCAACAAAGTGAACGATTATTGAAATGTCAAGGAACAGAACAGCAGAGAGGTATACCTCCACACAGAATAGAGGTCTTGTTTCATTAGATTTTCAGTGCATTACTTTCACTGTAGTTAACGAATCTTCCCACTCTGAAATCTTATCTATGATGCAACATTCATTGTGTGACCAGTAATAGCAATTTACAGGGTTAAAAATGATATTATTTTTTAAACATCTTCCATCACTGAGGAACGCTATAAACGTGATTAAGGGGATGGTCTCAAATGCTTCAGACCGCATTGCTTTAAAATGTATGTAAGTAATTTTTTTACCTTGTGATTGCCTAGTCTGTGTAAGATGTAGGCCTATCTCTCCTATAGTAGCCTATTTGCGTCTTTTCCCGAAGTATTTCTCTCCAGTAACTCTGTCAGTTTTTCAGGAATAACCAAATATGGCACAACTGGAATGTACATCTGCTTTGATCATCCGCATGATTTTAATTTTGAATTTTTCAAAGTTTATAAGCCTATGCCATGCTTTTTGATATACCAGTAATTAGAAGTTAGTTTCACGTTCCATGTATCATTTGCACAATAATCGGAATGATGTGGGACGAGTCATTATAACTGACACCAGTTTTTGTAAATATGCCTCCAAGCTGATCATTTATCAGCAATTTTTTGTTTTTAGTTAAAGACAGACATATGTCAGTAATTCATACCCATCGACGTTTACACATTACAGTAACAGATCATCTTCTGCGGAATAGGAGGATTTGTTAAAGACAAAATATTTCGGTTTAGTTTCAAATTGCTGTCCCTCAGGCATTTTATATCAGTGGGTAAGTGATCAAAACTTTTGGTTGCGGCATTGTGAATCCCTGTTTGTGCTACAGACAGCCTTCATGTGGCGTAATGAATGTCATTTTTTCCTTCTGAAGTTGTAATTATGTTCATCATTGTTCTCGTTGAAGCACATTGGATTATTTACAACAAACTTCACGAGGAAATAGCTATACTGTGAAGCGGTTAGATTGCTACTCACACGCCGAACACCAGGCAGGCGCGACAAAAAGAGTGTTGACAAAAGTTTTCAGCCAAAGCCTTCTTCAGAATGGAAGCAAAGCACACATACACATTCATACAATCATACACACAAAACTCACGCACACGTGACTGCTGTCTTCGGCTGTTCTAGCTGGAATATTTTTTTAAATGGGGGGGGGGCGGGGGATGGAACAATGACTGATTATCGGCGGGAGGAGTTTAGGGCATGAGATGTTGCCCTAACAATCAGCGCGGACATGTAGCCGTGTGTCGCGGGGGGACGAGACCCTTGATACAGTGCGACTCGGATGTCGGAGTGTTTGTGATTTGGATGGCAATGAAAATCACAGGAAAGTAGAGAAAGAACAGACAGGGAGTAAAGTAAGGCAAATTCGAAGTCAAATGACAGAAATAAAATCACTACAATAAAAGTAAACGGTGCAACCATAATTAATGTATACAAAAGAAAATATTGCTTGAACGGCTCCACTTACGAATGAAATTTGATTCCTTTAAACATTAAACTACGATCGGATTTATTAGTACATCCGTAAACAAAGCAAGCTGGATTTTTGATGAAACAGCTACGTCTCCACACAATCAAAACACCCATCACGGTCGCGACCGGTCACGGGCACGTCAGCGTGACGTCACGGGGAGCTATCACCGCAGTGATCCATGGAGGTAAGAATGCAGTTAACCTAATGTCTTGGTCTACTTAGGGTGGCGGACTCGGCTTCAAGTTTGTTACGTAATAACAACTCCCTTCTTTTTTTTCCCTCTATGTTCGAAATAGCGTTTTGGTTTCGCTGTATGTTCTTTGCACTTTGAGCTTGTGTTAACAGTTTTGTTGTATGGTCTTTGCACTTAGTTTGTAAAACAACTCCAAACGTGTTGCGGAAATAAATACCAGGGCTATCCACAAAGTACATTACGTTTTGGAATTAAAAATAAATAAAGTATTGGAAATTTTTTTTATTATATACAGATGAAAGCCACACTTAAATACTACTCTTCTACATAGTTGCCATTTAAATTAAGGCACTTATCGTAGCGATGGACGAGCTTGGAAATTCCTTCGTCGTAAAATTCGGCCGCCTGCGCCTTCAACCACGTGGTTACCTGTTCTTGAAGCTGCGCGTCGTCATCAAAACGCTGCATAGCCAACTACTTCTTCATTGCTGGGAATAAGTGGAAGTCGCTCGGTGCCAGGTCAGGTTTGTACGGCGGATGAGGAAACAACTCCCACTTTAAAAATTCGAGAACTTCGCGAGTGGCATTTGCTGTGTGGGCCCGGGCGTTGTCGTGAATCAGCAAGATCTTTGAGCTCAACTTTCCCCTGCGCTTGTTTTGTATTGCTCTTCTGAGGCTGTGCAGAGTTTGGCAATACCTTTGAGAGTTTATTGTAGCGCCTCTTTCCAGGAAATCCACAAAAATCACACCTTTTCTGTCCCAAAAGACAGTCGCCACGTGGTTGAAGGCGCAGGCGGCCGAATTTTACGACGAAGGAGTTTCCAAGCTCGTCCATCGCTACGATAAGTGGCTTAATTTAAATGGCAACTATGTAGAAAAGTAGTATTTAAGTGTGGCTTTCATCTGTATATAATTAAAAAAAAATTCCAATACTTTATTTATCCCCCCCATGAACCATGGACCTTGCCGTTGGTGGGGAGGCTTGCGTGCCTCAGCGATACAGATAGCCGTACCGTAGGTGCAACCACAACGGAGGGGTATCTGTTGAGAGGCCAGACAAACGTGTGGTTCCTGAAGAGGGGCAGCAGCCTTTTCAGTAGTTGCAAGGGCAACAGTCTGGATGATTGACTGATCTGGCCTTGTAACAATAACCAAAACGGCCTTGCTGTGCTGGTACTGCGAATGGCTGAAAGCAAGGGGAAACTACAGCCGTAATTTTTCCCGAGGGCATGCAGCTTTACTGTATGATTACATGATGATGGCGTCCTCTTGGGTAAAATATTCCGGAGGTAAAATAGTCCCCCATTCGGATCTCCGGGCGGGGACTACTCAAGAGGATGTCGTTATCAGGAGAAAGAAAACTGGCGTTCTACGGATCGGAGCGTGGAATGTCAGATCCCTTAATCGGGCAGGTAGGTTAGAAAATTTAAAAAGGGAAATGGATAGGTTGAAGTTAGATATAGTGGGAATTAGTGAAGTTCGGTGGCAGGAGGAACAAGACTTCTGGTCAGGTGACTACAGGGTTATAAACACAAAATCAAATAGGGGTAATGGAGGAGTGGGTTTAATAATGAATAGGAAAATAGGAATGCGGGTAAGCTACTACAAACAACACAGTGAACGCATTATTGTGGCCAAGATAGATACGAAGCCCACACCTACTACAGTAGTACAAGTTTATATGCCAACTAGCTCTGCAGATGACGAAGAAATTGAAGAAATATATGATGAAATAAAAGAAATTATTCAGATTGTGAAGGGAGACGAAAATTTAATAGTCATGGGAGACTGGAATTCGAGTGTAGGGAAAGGGAGAGAAGGAAACATAGTAGGTGAATATGGATTGGGGGACAGAAATGAAAGAGGAAGCCGCCTGGTAGAATTTTGCACAGAGCACAACATAATCATAACTAACACTTGGTTTAAGAATCATGAAAGAAGGTTGTATACATGGAAGAACCCTGGAGATACTAAAAGGTATCAGATAGATTATATAATGGTAAGACAGAGATTTAGGAACCAGGTTTTAAATTGTAAGACATTTCCAGGGGCAGATGTGGACTCTGACCACAATCTATTGGTTATGACCTGTAGATTAAAACTGAAGAAACTGCAAAAAGGTGGGAATTTAAGGAGATGGGACCTGGATAAACTGAAAGAACCAGAGGTTGTACAGAGATTCAGGGAGAGCATAAGGGAGCAATTGACAGGAATGGGGGAAATAAATACAGTAGAAGAAGAATGGGTAGCTTTGAGGGATGAAGTAGTGAAGGCAGCAGAGGATCAAGTAGGTAAAAAGACGAGGGCTAGTAGAAATCCTTGGGTAACAGAAGAAATATTGAATTTAATTGATGAAAGGAGAAAATATAAAAATGCAGTAAGTGAAACAGGCAAAAAGGAATACAAACGTCTCAAAAATGAGATCGACAGGAAGTGCAAAATGGCTAAACAGGGATGGCTAGAGGACAAATGTAAGGATGTAGAGGCCTATCTCACTAGGGGTAAGATAGATACCGCCTACAGGAAAATTAAAGAGACCTTTGGAGATAAGAGAACGACTTGTATGAATATCAAGAGCTCAGATGGAAACCCAGTTCTAAGCAAAGAAGGGAAAGCAGAAAGGTGGAAGGAGTATATAGAGGGTCTATACAAGGGCGATGTACTTGAGGACAATATTATGGAAATGGAAGAGGATGTAGATGAAGATGAAATGGGAGATACGATACTGCGTGAAGAGTTTGACAGAGCACTGAAAGACCTGAGTCGAAACAAGGCCCCCGGAGTAGACAATATTCCATTGGAACTACTGACAGCCGTGGGAGAGCCAGTCCTGACAAAACTCTACCATCTGGTGAGCAAGATGTATGAAACAGGCGAAATACCCTCAGACTTCAAGAAGAATATAATAATTCCAATCCCGAAGAAAGCAGGTGTTGACAGATGTGAAAATTACCGAACTATCAGCTTAATAAGTCACAGCTGCAAAATACTAACACGAATTCTTTACAGACGAATGGAAAAACTAGTAGAAGCCAACCTCGGGGAAGATCAGTTTGGATTCCGTAGAAACACTGGAACACGTGAGGCAATACTGACCTTACGACTTATCTTAGAAGAAAGATTAAGGAAAGGCAAACCTACGTTTCTAGCATTTGTAGACTTAGAGAAAGCTTTTGACAATGTTGACTGGAATACTCTCTTTCAAATTCTGAAGGTGGCAGGGGTAAAATACAGGGAGCGAAAGGCTATTTACAATTTGTACAGAAACCAGATGGCAGTTATAAGAGTCGAGGGACATGAAAGGGAAGCAGTGGTTGGGAAGGGAGTAAGACAGGGTTGTAGCCTCTCCCCGATGTTGTTCAATCTGTATATTGAGCAAGCAGTAAAGGAAACAAAAGAAAAATTCGGGGTAGGTATTAAAATTCATGGAGAAGAAATAAAAACTTTGAGGTTCGCCGATGACATTGTAATTCTGTCAGAGACAGCAAAGGACTTGGAAGAGCAGTTGAATGGAATGGACAGTGTCTTGAAAGGAGGATATAAGATGAACATCAACAAAAGCAAAACAAGGATAATGGAATGTAGTCTAATTAAGTCGGGTGATGCTGAGGGAATTAGATTAGGAAATGAGGCACTTAAAGTAGTAAAGGAGTTTTGCTATTTGGGGAGCAAAATAACTGATGATGGTCGAAGTAGAGAGGATATAAAATGTAGGCTGGCAATGGCAAGGAAAGCGTTTCTGAAGAAGAGAAATTTGTTAACATCCAGTATTGATTTAAGTGTCAGGAAGTCATTTCTGAAAGTATTCGTATGGAGTGTAGCCATGTATGGAAGTGAAACATGGACGATAAATAATTTGGACAAGAAGAGAATAGAAGCTTTCGAAATGTGGTGCTACAGAAGAATGCTGAAGATTAGATGGGTAGATCACATAACTAATGAGGAAGTATTGAATAGGATTGGGGAGAAGAGAAGTTTGTGGCACAACTTGACCAGAAGAAGGGATCGGTTGGTAGGACATGTTCTGAGGCATCAAGGGATCACCAATTTAGTATTGGAGGGCAGCGTGGAGGGTAAAAATCGTAGAGGGAGACCAAGAGATGAATACACTAAGCAGATTCAGAAGGATGTAGGTTGCAGTAGGTACTGGGAGATGAAAAAGCTTGCACAGGATAGAGTAGCATGGAGAGCTGCATCAAACCAGTCTCAGGACTGAAGACCACAACAACAACAACTTTATTTATTTTTAATTTAAAAACGCAATGTACTTTGTGGATAGCCCTCGTAAATACTGGATAGTAAAAGTAACCTTGTTTCATTCGATATTTCAATATAACCAAAGTTTCATACCAACCGAGATAGCCTTACAGACAGATTCAAGGGTTCAACTTTTCCTCTTCGTGCTATAAGCAGGAGAAACTTCCCCACGATACTGAGATACCAGTACCTCCGATAGGAAGGAAGTAGTGACAATTAAGGTTATTGTTGAGAATTAATTATTTTACTGTAAACAGAATATTTGATGATAACGAGAATTTGGGACGAGAGTGTGACGATTTGAAGTTTTCAGGTAAGTCCATCAGAGTGTTAGGGCGGCGTAATTGGTAGTGAACCATTCGCGAAAGGCAGCAATCAGGGTTTGAAACCGGCTCCAGTAGACAGTTTTAGCTTATGTTTTCTCGGCTACTTAATCTGCCTGGATTAGATTTGGTCATTTCAGAGAAACACGATAAAACAGAATCACGACACAGCAATATGACATTGGATATTCAGATTCTTTGTTGCCTCTTCCGGAGGCAAGTACAAGAGGCGTGTATATCTGCAAAGAATAGGAAACGAAGCATAGAACTCTATTCAAGACTGTTAATAACACTATTTCTTCTTGTTTATCTCACGAAATTCTGAACTCTACCTGTAACTATTCCTTTCCATTTTAATCGATAGCACAGAGCTTCAACATCAAGCACTTAGATACCAATACAAAAACAGTTACAGTTGTCAGCAACATATGTGTTAGGATATAAAGTATATTGCGGACACCATAACTCGCGATTTTCAGGTGGGCGGGAGGGGGTGCTTTGAACTGTGGTTGCGAGAGGTCGGACCTGAACTACGACATCATGACATTTCCATCCTCTGCAAGCATTTTTGCCTTCGCCATTACAGAATGATCTGTGTACTCCCCCATACGTTGTACTGTCAGTTGTTAGTTGCTTTCTACTGAGAAGTAAGTGAAGGGATCAATTCTGTTTCATCACGCGGTGGACTGCCACTTTAAAGTGTCCACACTATACAAATAATCACTGCCCTCATACAGTTGCCGTGCAGTAGCCCGATAGTCTAAAACTAAATATTTAATCATATCACTTCATAAGAATGGTTTATCTGATAAAAATTTATTAACGTCCCTTTGCTGTCACTGACAGGATTAAAATGTCATCGGCAAACCTCAAAGCTTTTATTTCTTCTCCATGGATTTTAATTCCTACTCCAATTTTTTCTTTTGTTTCCTTTCCAGCTTGCTCAGTATACAGATTGAATAACATCGGGGATAGGCTACAACGCTGTCTCACTCCCTTCCCAAACGCTGCTTCCCTTTCATGCCCCTCGATTCTTATAACTGCCATTTGGTTCCTGTACAAATTGTAAATAGCCTTTCGCTCCCTGTATTTCACCCCTGCCACTTTCAGAATTTGAAAGAGAGTATTCCAGTCAAGTTACGACGATTTTATTTCGTATAATTCGAAAACTGTCATCCTGTACGACAGAACGTGAGGACCGGGCAATCGTCAGAGGAGCACTCAGAGCCCTGGATTCGTCATTGTCATCGATCCGACGCGCAACTGATGCAGCTCACGGGCAGCTCCAGAGAATGGGCTGAGCTCACAGCACCACTTGCACCGACTGCCGTACACCTCTGTACACCAACAAGCCCTTTTACAGTGGAGTCGGGCACAATGAGCCTGGTATCTCAGTGAGTACAGTGATGAGTCCCTCTCCGAAATGAGCCTAGATGACTAGCGAAGACGTGTCTGGAGACACTCTAGACAGCTGCGGGATTCCAACTTGACTGTCGCGCGCCATAGGGCCAGACGAGCAGGACTGACGGTCTGGGGTGCTTTTTCTTTTCTTGACAGAACCCCTTTGGTTGTCGTCCGCAGAACCCTTACAGCACAGTGGTACATCGACAATATTCTATGTCCCGTTTTGTTGCCCTTCGTAGCAAACCATCCACAGCTCATATTTAAGCAAGATAATGACCGCCAGCACACTAGGTGAGTTCCTATTGATTGTCTTGGTGCTTGCCAAATCCTGCCTTGGCCTGCAAAGTCCCTGGATCCCTCCCCAATCGAGAACGTATGCAGCATTACGGGCAGGACGCTCCATCCACCTCTAGATTTTGACGATCTGACGTAGGACTCGTGGTCTCGGCCTAGTGTCTTCGATTAGTGACCAAAACGTTCTCGGTGCTCCACCACTGCTTAAATTTTGAATAAAAATCATCAGCAATGGCGGCCGATGACTTCCCGCATAAGAAGTCACCCTCGCTCTGCCTACGGTCTTGTCAAAGAGAGTTGACTCTCGGACAGATGTTCAGGGCACTCTCTTGCCCTTGCTGTGGGAAACTGCCCTAAAAGGCGGAAGAATCACCAATGATCAACAGCATAAGGATGCAGAAGCCAATGGAAACCACTGCGTTAAACACACGTAATGCGTATCCACGGCACATGTGGCCGGTCATTGAAAAAGTGTCATGATGATCTCTCCAGTGATAAAAGATTCCAGACTAGTCCCCCATTCAGCTCTCCGGGAGGGGACTGCCAAGGGGGACGTGACCATGAGAAAAAAATCTGAATAACCAAGGAAAGGACAATGTTCTACGAGTCTGGGGTGGAATGTAAGAAGCTTGAATATTGTAGAAAATCTGAAGAAGGATATGCTAAGGCTTAGTAGTGCGGGTCAGTGGAATGGAAAGAAGACAAGGATTTCTGGTCAGATGAGTATCGGGTAATATCAACAGCAGCAGAAAATGGTATAATGGGAGTAGGAATTGTTATGAACAGGAAGGTAGGGCAGAGAGTGTGTTGCTGGGAACAGTTCAGTAACCGGGTTGTTCTAATCAGAATCGACAGCAGACCAACATCGACAACGATACTTGAGGTATACACGCCAACGTCGTAAGCCGAAAATGAAGAGAAAGAGAAACTATGTGAGGATTTTGAAAGAGTAATACCGTAACTGGGGGAGATAAAAATCTAATGGTCATGGCGCACTGGAATGCAGTTGTAGGGGAAGGAGAAGAGAAAAGATTTGGGACAAGGAATGAGAGAGGAAAAGACTGATTGAGTTCTTTAATAAATTTCAAGTAGTGATAATGAATACTTCGTTTAAGAATCACAAGAGGAAGAGGTATACTTTGAAAAAGCCGGGTGATACGGGAAGATTTCAGTTAGATTACATCATGATCAGCCAGAGATTCAGAAATCAGATACTCTATTGTAAGGCACACCCAGGAGCAGATATAGACTAAGATCACAACGTAGTAGTGATGAATAGTAGGCTTAAGTTTAAGAGACTTGCCAGGAAGAATCAGTAAGCAAAGAAGTTGGATACGGAAGTACTTAGGAATGAAGAGATACACTTGAAGTTCTCTGGGGCTACAGATACTGCAACAAGGAATACCCAAGCAGGCAGTTCGGTTGAAGAGGAATGAACATTTCTGAAAAGAGGAATCACCAAAGTTGGTAAGAAAATCGTAGGCACAAAGAAGATAACTGCGAGGAAACCGTGGGTAACAGAAGAAGTAATGTAAGGATGCTAAGGCGAAATGGCTGCATGAAAATCGTGAAGAAATCGAAAAAGAAATGGTTATCGGAAGAACTGGCTCGGCATACAGGAAAGTCAAAACAACCTTCGGTGAAATTAAATGCAGCAGTGAGAAGATTAACAGTGGAATGGTAATTCCATTGTTAAATGCAGAGGAGGGAGCGGATAGGTGTAAAGAGAACATTGAAGGCCTCTCTGATGGGGAAGACTTGTCAGACGTCATAGGAGGAGGAACAGGCGTCGATAGTGAAGAGAGAGGGGTCCAGTATTAGAATCAGAATTTAAAAGAGCTTTGGAAGGCTTAAAAGCAAAGAGACAGAAGGGATAGATAACATTCCATAGGAAGTGGTGGAAGTGGAAACAAAACGATTATTCACGTTGGTGAGTAGAATGCATGAGACTGGCGATATACCATCAGTCTTTCAAAGAAACATCATCCACACAGTTCCGAAGATTGAAAGAGCCGACAAGCGAGACGTCTATCGCACAATCAGCTTAACAGCTCATGTATCCAAGTTGCTGACGAGGATAATATAGAGAAGAATGGGAAAGACAACTGAGCATATCTTAGGTGACCATCAGTTTGGCTTTGGGAAAGGTAAATGCACCAAAGAGGCACGTCTGACGTTGTGGTTCGTAATGGAAGCAATACTGGAGAAAAATCAAGACACGTTCATAGAATTTATTAACCTCGATAAAGCGCTTGATAAGATGTACGAGATGGTCGAAATACTGAGAAAAACACCGTTAAGCTCTAGAGAAAGACTGATGATACACAATATGAACAAGAACCCAGATGGAACAATAAGAGTGGAAGGCCAAGAACGAGGTGCTCGGATTAAAAAGGGTGTAAGATAGGAGCGTGGTCTTTCGCCCCTACTATTCAATCTGTGCGTAGAAGAAGCAATGACGGAAGTCAAAGAAAGGTTCAAGAGTGGAATTAAAATTCATTGTGAAAGGATATAAGTGTCGAGATTTGCTGATGACATTGCTATTATCAGTGAAAGTGAAGTAGAATTACAGAATCTGTTGAATGGAATGCACATTTTAATGAGTACAAAGTATGGTTTGAGAGTAAATCGAAGAAAGACGAAAGTAATGAGAAGTAGCAGAAATGAGAACAGCAAGAAACTTAACATCTGGCTTGATGGTAAAGAAGTACATGAAGTTAAGGAATTCTGCTACCGGGGTAGCAAATAACCCATGATGGACGAGAGTAAGGAGGACATCAAAAACAGGCTAACACAGACAAAGAGGGCATTCCTGGCAAACAGTCTACTAGCATCAAACATAGGTCTTAATTTGAGGAAGAAATTTCTGACAATGTACATTTGGAGGACAGCATTGTGTGGTAGTGGTACATGGACTGTAGGAAAAGCGAAACAGAAGACAATCGAAGCATTTGATATGTGGTGCTACAGACGAATGTTGAAAATTGGGTGGACTAATAAGGTAAGGAATGAGGAGGTTCTGTGCAGAATCGGAGAAGAAAGGAATATGTGGAAAACACTGACAAGGAGAAGGGACGGGCTGATAGGACATATGTTGAGACATCAGGGAATGACTTCCATGGTACTAGAGGGAGCTGTAGACAGCAAAACTACAGGGTGGCGCACGACATGTGTTACCATTTTGTGTTTGAATATAAACTTTATTGCCAATACAATCTGAAAGGAACATATACTACAATGAAGAGCCGTCCATGGAGATTTGTTCTAACTCAGCACATGCTCAATATGTCCATTTCGTTCCCTAACTTCCTTCAAACGAACACTGAAGTTAGTGATTACCCTACGGCACATATCTTCCGTAATTTCACTGCAAGCCTGAAGAATAAGTCTTCTGAGCTCCATTAAATCACGTGGACGTTTCGGGAAAATTTTTTCCTTTAGGTACCCCCAAAGAAAAAAGTCACATGGATTGAGGTCTGGACTACTGTGGGCCAATTTTGTCCGTCATTGAAGCGACCTGGAAACCTGAGTGAAATGATCCGCATGTCGAAATGCTCGTGTAAAAACTCCAACACAGTGTTTGCAGTATGTGGCCTTGCTCCATCTTGCATGAACCACTGCGCGTTGAAGGGCAAGGCAGTAGCAAGAAGCTGTGGAATGAAGCCATTGCGAAGCATGTTCAAATAACGCTCGCTGTTCACAGTTTCTTCAAAGAAAAAGGGTCCAGTAAGTCCGTGACTGGAAATTGCTGCCCACGCTTTGATCCTCGGAGCATAATGTTGTCGTTCATGAAGCACTTGTGGGTTTTCAGAGGCCCAAAAGCGTACATTTTGTTTTTTAGCCACACCGTCTAAATGAAAATGCGCCTCTTCTGAAAACCAAACGTTGTTGAGAGATTCTTCCCTATCCTCCGCCCACTGAGCAAACAGTAGTCTCTGCTGCTTGTGTTCTTCAGTGAGCTTCTGTGCACAGGTCATCTTTTATGGGTACATATGGAGGTTACTTTTAAGAATGCGTTGAACGGAGCGTCTGGATATTCACAGTTGCACTGCTGCCTTTTGTACTCGATTTCCCGGGACTTCTCTGTACAGCAACTCGTACCGCTTCAATATTCTCCGGCGAACAAACAGGCATAGGCTGAGGTCGCTTCGCTTCCAATACTGTTCCTTCCTGTACAAATTTATCGTACAACCTGTGGATGGTCTTCTTGCAAGGGACTCATCGTGTGTTAAACTGTTGCCGAAAACGCCTCTGAGTCACAACAAGGCTTTTCGTTTCATGAAAAAGTAACACAATTGCCGATCGTTGCTGTGTCGTCAGTCTTCCACTGTCAGCCATTGCTGCTTACTAGTCTCCTAGCGGCAGTATCGTGAATTACACGTCATTTCGTAACTCATTTTATCTTCCAAGCTCTGCTGGGACTGCTGTAGAGATCCCAGCGGGATATCTAATGTGCGTCGTAAATTGTGAAAGAAACAATTGGTAACACATTTCGTGCGCCATCCTGTAGTAGAGGAAGACAGAGATTGGAACCAGAAAATAACTGAGGACTTAGGTTATAAGTGCTACTCTGAGATGAAGCGGTTGGCAAAGGAGAAGAATTTTTGGCGGGCAACATCAAACCAGTCAGAAGACTAACGACTAAAAACAAAACATACACTCCCGGAAATGGAAAAAAGAACACATTGACACCGGTGTGTCAGACCCACCATACTTGCTCCGGACACTGCGAGAGGGCTGTACAAGCAATGATCACACGCACGGCACAGCGGACACACCAGGAACCGCGGTGTTGGCCTTCGAATGGCGCTAGCTGCGCAGCATTTGTGCACCGCCGCCGTCAGTGTCAGCCAGTTTGCCGTGGCATACGGAGCTCCATCGCAGTCTTCAACACTGGTAGCATGCCGCGACAGCGTGGACGTGAACCGTATGTGCAGTTGACAGACTTTGAGCGAGGGCGTATAGTGGGCATGCGGGAGGCCGGGTGGACGTACCGCCGAATTGCTCAACACGTGGGGCGTGAGGTCGCCACAGTACATCGATGTTGTCGCCAGTGGTCGGCGGAAGGTGCACGTGCCCGTCGACCTGGGACCGGACCGCAGCGACGCACGGATGCACGCCAAGACCGTAGGATCCTACGCAGTGACGTAGGGGACCGCACCGCCACTTCCCAGCAAATTAAGGACACTGTTGCTCCTGGGGTATCGGCGAGGACCATTCGCAACCGTCTCCATGAAGCTGGGCTACGGTCCCGCACACCGTTAGCCCGTCTTCCGCTCACGCCCCAACATCGTGCAGCCCGCCTCCAGTGGTGTCGCGACAGGCGTGAATGGAGGGACGAATGGAGACGTGTCGTCTTCAGCGATGAGAGTCGCTTCTGCCTTGGTGCCAATGATGGTCGTATGCGTGTTTGGCGCTGTGCAGGTGAGCGCCACAATCAGGACTGCATACGACCGAGGCACACAGGGCCAACACCCGGCATCATGGTGTGGGGAGCGATCTCCTACACTGGCCGTACACCACTGGTGATCGTCGAGGGGACACTGAATAGTGCACGGTACGTCCAAACCGTCATCGAACCCATCGTTCTACCATTCTTAGACTGGCAAGGGAACTTGCTGTTCCAACAGGACAATGCACGTCCGCATGTATCCCGTGCCACCCAACGTGCTCTAGAAGGTGTAAGTCAACTACCCTGGCCAGCAAGATCTCCGGATCTGTCCCCCATTGAGCATGTTTGGGACTGGATGAAGCGTCGTCTCACGCGGTCTGCACGTCCAGCACGAACGCTGGTCCAACTGAGGCGCCAGGTGGAAATGGCATGGCAAGCCGTTCCACAGGACTACATCCAGCATCTCTACGATCGTCTCCATGGGAGAATAGCAGCCTGCATTGCTGCGAAAGGTGGATATACACTGTACTAGTGCCGACATTGTGCATGCTCTGTTGCCTGTGTCTATGTGCCTGTGGTTCTGTCAGTGTGATCATGTGATGTATCTGACCCCAGGAATGTGTCAATAAAGTTTCCCCTTCCTGGGACAATGAATTCACGGTGTTCTTATTTCAGTTTCCAGGAGTGTATATTGTGGAAAGTAATGGTCCTATAACGATCCCTCGCGGTAGATCCTAAGTTACCTTTGAGAATGACAGATTGTGTTCTGTTTGCTAGAAACTCTTCAGTCCAGTCATACAGTTGGCTTGATACTCCATATGTTCGTATTTTGTTCACTGGGCAGCAGTGCGGAACGTTATCGTACTCCTTCCGGTAAGTCAAGGAACACGACTTCAACTTGGGAGCCGCTGTCTATTGCTTCCCGCTTCTCGTAGACGAACAGAGCGAGCTGGGTTCCACACGATTGTTGTTTTCGGAACGCAACGACCGTGTGAAATCCAGATGGCTCCGTCGCTTCTCCCGGGCACAGGCTGCTCGCCGACAGAGAGGAGCGGCGTCAAATTGACGGCCAGTGAGGCTTAACCAGCCGCCGCGGCGAACTCTCTTGATTGCAGTGACGAGTCATTTGCATTCTAATGATTAATTTAGCGGTGGCTGCCATAGGCGCGCCGTAAACGCCACCGATACTGGCCGTGCCCGGCGAGCCAGTCCGGAAAATCGCAGCAATATGCGGTTAAAAAAACAGCTGACAACGGCAATCAGTACTGCCTGTTTTACATAAATACAAATAGCCGCAGCACCAAAGAGGCGACGAATATAAAAGTGGCTAACGCACAGCTTTGCTGAATAGTACGTCACTGTATCTTCTGGACCTGTAACGCCATCTTTTGACGACAGTTGTCATCAACTGGCAATACATATGAAAAGCAATACGTAACAACGCTGTGGGCCAATAATAAAAACAAGTGTGTCTATCTTTACGCATACTATAGTGGCCAAGCATACTATTGAGTGATACATTACATTTTTTTTAACATTTTTCTGTGATAGTCCTATCAGATTCCAAACAGATTCACCTTCAGTTCTTTTCTCATTGTCCGCATTTTACGTGGACGGAACACTGTGTTCTGAAATTAGTTCGAAAAACATTTTCCTCAGTTCCTCGATCATTATTTTTGATACCAGAAGATCGAGTTGAAGATTCCTCCGCTTGCTTTCTGCCTTTTTCTGGCATCTTCCTTGCTTCCATCATAGTATATAATCTTACTTCCTAGATAACTTAAGCTTTTCAATTGTTTCTACCGTTACTTTTCCGTTTGCCCCGTTTACACTGTTCTCACACTTCGATCAGATTATCTTTGCTTTGTTTTTCCTGGCCATAAATTCTGTGCTAGCTACGGTCGCTACCGTAATTAGTACTTTTCTACGTTTTCTGTACTTTCAGTCGCCTCCGAACCTTATCATCGCTAAAATCTTCTTAAAATTGAGCTCCACACATTTTATAAGTGAAATTATTATTTATAACTATCACATAGCTGCTAAAGTCTTTTCTTGTTCTGTACTTAGTGTAATTTCTGCCACATTTTAATTTTCTTTAGTTTTAAATTTTGCCATACAATGACATACTTTCTAAATTAGCTTGAGAATTATAAAGATTTTACCATCTTTGGTCATTATAGACACAAATGTTACTTAACAACGGCACGTATTTTGCATCTTTTTTGATGCAGTTCTCTTTATGTGCATTTCATTTCAATCTTCTTCTACACGAAGGTCAAGCTTAGTTGCGGTTAGGTGCTACCTCGCCTTCTTAGTACAGAGTTGATTTGCACGTTTTCATTCGGATTTGCCTTCTGTAGATACTGTGGAGTGTCTCCATTCTCCTCGGAGTATGGAAATATCTGGCCGTCGTGCCAGCCGAGAGTTAGCCATTCCTCGCGTCTCTGTCTGGCTTCTTTAGCGGCGACCTTCGTGTTTTAAACCATATGTGGTTCAGTTGCTGCAAGTACTTCATGATTGTCACAAACAAAAAGTTGTAGGGTTTTGTGAATTCTTTCTGAACGTGGAGATCGAAAATGAAAATTTCCTTTCACATTAAGTGGTCAGTGATGAGGCTCGTTCAGTTTAACTGGAAAAGTGAAACGCCGAAATGTAAGAATGTGGGGAACTCAGCAGCCGCATGGCACAGCCGAGCACGAGTGAGACTCTCCATATCTTCATTCGTTTTGCGTCTTGGAAGATTTTGAATAATCCAGATAGCGGCACGGGGAATTCGTTCCCGCTGTGGCTAGTGGAAACTTCTGCTTTTCTTGTTTTGCAGCTTATTGAGACTTGGCTGGGAAGAACTGAGCGGTCTAAAATAATCCACTCCGACTGGATAAGTGCTGAGAAGTGAAATTGCCGAAGTCACTTAAAAGCACGAGAAACATCCCGCAAAGCTGGATCGCTACCGATGGATTTGGCCGTTCTTTTCTTTCACACCAGGGGTAACACTAGCGTAATGAATAATACAGTACATCAGACTAACTGCAAATATATACACTTGTGAGAATAATGCCGTGTTCGGCACTGTAGTTACGTTGGTTGTATTCTGTATCGATGCTGAGGTGAACTCTGAAGTGAGGCTTCGTCATTGCCAGCGTAGCGCAAAAGGAATAAGTAACAAGTGCGCGTCTCGGTGTACGCGCAGTCAGCGCAGACAACTTATGTACTTGGCTCTAGACGTAAGGCGCCGTGCATTGTCTTGCTGGACGTCGTCATTGTGTATATTGTTCACGAGGGTACTGAGCGCTGAAGTTTGTGAACGAATAAGACGCGAAGAAGTTGTCCTCCTTAACAGTGTTGGAGACTCAGTGTTTTCGGGTACTGTCTAACGATCACTGTATCTCAGCTTATAGCTTCTTGCTTCAAGTACTGCAATTGTTCTTGAAGCAATTGTTAGACTGGTGTCCCACGTGAGACTTGTATATGCACTTGGATTGTAGACACATTCTTTTACTTGGCTGTTTTCTAATCACAAAAATCCTTAGCGTGTGTTGCTAATCTAACAAGGGGAGGCTCCGACGGTGGGATCGCAGATCTACTTCAGACTTTGTAGGCTACACGTTTAGTGGGCCATTAAAACAACAATAGTAGTAAGGTGCACTACTCCGGCAATTCCGAAAATTTGGAAATTTCTGGTAAGGACTATGGGACCAAACTGCTGAGCTCATCGGCCCCTAGGCTTACACACTACTGAATCTAACTTAAACTAACTTACGCTAAGGACAACACACACACACCCATGACCGAGGGAGCACTCGAACCTCCGACGGGAGGAGCGAACCGTGGCAAGGCAATTCCGAGAAAATCCAAAGAGAAGTTTTACGCTTCTGTTATGCATCTGCATCTGTAGTTGTGCGTAGGCGCTGGACGATGGAGTTCATGCCGGTCCAGTGGTGGCCAGCACGGTAGTTCAGGGTGTTCGGTCAGAGAGCCGATTGCCCTCTGTAATAAAAAAAAACTGAGTAAAGGAATCAACGATCAACTTGAACGGATGTCATGTGACGTCCGCCCAGACCAAACGAAACGAACAACACACAACAAAAGTTACCAAAATAAAAAAAAGTGGTTAGCTTTCGAGATTCATAAGACGGCCGTGTATGAAGCGACGGTACGACTCCATCTCAAGCTTAATTCTGAATCTACGTTTTTTCATCAATCGTCATATCATTTAATTTATATGACATTTGATAGGTAATATACACAAATCACAAAAAGTTTTGCATGACCCCGGTTCCCAGAAGTCCTGAAGATAAACGTTGACTGTGTACATTGTATCACAGACACAGTCCCTTTGACTGTTCAGAGATGTCACTAAATCCGCCCACAGATGTAAACGACCACGCATGAGCAGCGCGTATTAGACGGAGGGGGTCTGACAGCCGATCAGTTCCAGTCATTCCACCAGGAACGGCTCATGTTGTCTGTAGTTCAACAATGCCTGTAGACGGTCAATACCGCGATTCGATCGCGTCCGCATTGTTACTTTGTGCCAGGGAGGGCTCTCAGCAAGGAAAGAGTCCAGGCGTCTCGGAGTGAATCAAAGCGATGTGGTCCGGACATGAAGGAGATACAGAGAGACAGGAACTGTCGATGGCATGCCTCGCTCAGGCCTCCCAAAGGCTGCTACTGCAGTGGATGACCGCTACCTACGGATTATGGCTCGGACGACCCCTGACAGCAACGCCACCATGCTGAATAACGCTTTTCGTGCAGTCACAGGACGTCGTGTTACGACTCAGACTGTGCACAATAGGCTGCATGATGCGCAACTTCACTCTCGACGTCCATGGCGAGGTCCATCTTTGCAACCACGACACCATGCAGGGCCCAACAGCATGCCGAATGGACCGCTCAGGATTGGCATCACGTTCTCTTCACCGATGAGTGTCGCATATGCCTTCAACCAGACAATCGTCAGAGACGTGTTTGGAGGCAATCCGGTCAGGCTGATCGCCTTAGGCACGCTGTCCAGCGAGTGCAGGAAGGTGGAGGTTCCTGCTGTTTTGGGGTGGCATTATGTGGGGCCGACGTACGCTGCTGTTGGTCATGGAAGGCGCCGTAACGGCTGTACGATACGTGAATGTCATACTCTGACCAATAGTGCAACCATATCGGCAGCATATTGGCGAGTCATTCGTCTTCATGGACGACAGTTCGCACCCCCATCGTGCACATCTTGTGAATGTCTTCCTTCAGTGTAACGACATCGCTCGACTATAGTGGATAGCATGTTCTTCAGACATGAACCCTATCGAACATGCGTGGGATAGATTGAAAAGGTTTGTTTATGGACGACGTGACCCACCAACCATTATGAGGGCTCTACGCCGAATCGCCGTTGAGGAGTGGCACAAGCTGGGCCAACAGTACCTTTATGAACTTGTGGATAGTATGCCACGACGAATAGAGGCATGCATCAGCGCAAGAGGACGTGTTACTGCCTATTAGAGGTACCGGTGTATACAGCAATCTGGACACCACCTCTGAAGGTCTCGCTGTATGATGGTACAACATGAAATGTGTGGTCTTCATGAGCAATAAAAAGGTCGGAAATGTAGTTTATGTTGACCTCTATTCAAATTTTCTGTACAGGTTCCGCAACTCTCGGAACCGAGGTGATGCAAAAACTTTTTTTAATGTGTGTAATTTAAAAAATTCACGTGTATTTGCATGAAAATTTAGTGAATTTCATATTATTTGACAACTTAATATTTTTATTTAAATTTTATTATTAGAACGAACGTATTTATAACCACCGACAAGTAAACGAAGAAATGCATAGAGTTTTCCTGACAATTTATGCCCGTCGTGATCTGCGAAATCCCTTATACACGTAATCTGATAAGGTACACAGAACTACTTCGCACCTCTCGCTTCGAGCTGTAGACACAGGGGCAGGCCTCATTTGGCTGTTACCCTGTGCAACGACGAGACATTGCTAATGTAGCACGAACGAATAGTGTAGTCGCAAATTTTTTTAATGTTACAGAATTTAAACTTGTACTACAAAAATGAATGTAACTGCTTGCTTCGGGACTCGAACCGTCGTCTCGTCCACAAACGTTTCACAAGACGCGAACGCTAACCACTTTTTTTAAAAAAAACTTCCAGACTTTATTTTAATCTCATTTTGTTCTTTATTCGTCGTTGCATTTGTTCGAGGCGGACGTCGCATGACACCCGTTCAAGTTCACCGTTGATCCAGTTACTCAGTTTTTCTTTTTTTTTTATTTTCAGAGGACAATTAGCTCTGACCGAACACGCTGAGCTACCGCGCCGGTGACCACTTGATCACAATAACTTCTCAAGGCCGGCATCTTCGCGCAGATACCTCAGTTACGTAAAAGATTCGTAAAAGAATGTTCAAATGGCTCTGAGCACTATGGGACGTAACTGCTATGGTCATCAGTGCCCTAGAACTTAGAACTACTTAAACCTAACTAACCTAAGGACATCACACACATCCATGCCCGAGGCAGGATTTGAACCTGCGACCGTAGCGGTCGCGCGGTTCCAGACTGTAGCGCCTAGAACCGCGCGGCCACTCCGGCCGGCGATTCGTAAAACTTCTATTGCGATTTTCTCGGAATTGCCAGAATAGTGCACCTCACTGCTTGTACGCCATGTTATTTTAATGGCCTACTAAAGGTGTGCGAAATTTGAAGTCAGTCCGTGATCCCAAAGTCGTGGTTTCTCCTTGTGAGTAAAGATGATGTACACAGCGTTAACTACATTACGGCGGCATTTTTTTCCTATTTATTCAGGGGTAGTCATTGCCAGTATTTCATTAAAAATACATACAAGGTGTTTACTTGAATCTGCTGATTTATGTTAAGCTTACTCTGGGCGCATACATTAGTGAATTATTGTAGAGCCCTTTCTAACACTGTGTTGTTTCAAGTGTACTATGGAATTTTGTATACTGTATGAAGAACTTGTAAACCGATCAGACGAGTATTTGCATGTTTTGAAAGACACCTAAATTCAATCAACTTGTTTGCTGTCGGATCAATAATTGGTTGAAGAGAAGTCTAATAATCTTGAGCTGCTGCTGATTTGTTTCAGCATTATAATTTGTTCTTATGGGATATTACATGATGAAAAGCAATTACTCCATGGAACTCACAGTTGTATATGATGAGCTGTGAAAATTTTAATAAATCTGTTTTGTGTAATGTATCTGCCATGCAACCAATCGTTTCACCCGTTTCCTAATCTATGAGTCCCAATGTTTCTGCACAGTATGCAGAAGATCGAAACAGATTATTTGCTTGACGTACACGGCACTGTAACTAATGCTCTCCTGTGAGCGAATTTTCGCCGGAATAGGAAGTCCTCGGTGTGAGGTCCTGCCCACTCGTCACATATAGGGTGCCTAACGGATGCTGCGTTCTCGGAATGCTATAGAACAATTCAAGCACATAACATTAGTAGTTTTTATTACAAATAAGAAGAATGACAATACTTAGCTTGTATTTACAATGGTATCACAAGTGATGGGCGATATGCAAACAGTAATGTTCTTCGCTATAGACAATGTCCAACCAAGTAGTGGATATGGATCACTACTAACTGTTTTCGTAGCACTCTCTGCCAGGCCGTGCTAATGCTCTGCGAATTCTGTCCACTAATGTCCGGCCTTGTCTGGCAAGAGCGGTCCTTATATTCACTTTGGGTACATGCCGCTTTTATCGTGGTGCTGTCTTAATCACCGCACCAATGGCCGACGTCGTTTCACCGCCATCTCCGGTCTTGCATTCTTCTTCTTCGTTCCAGCGCTCGTGGTTACGCCAGAACACTCGGTTTCCCCTGCTTTACACCCAGCGAGCAGAAAACCCGCTGATAAAAACTATTTTTTTGCAACAAATCACTCTTGCCTAAACGCCGGCCGCTGTGGCCGAGCGGTTGTAGGCGCTTCAGTCCGGAACCGCGCTGCTGCTACGGTCGCAGGTTCGAATCCTGCCTCGGGCATGAATGTGTGTGATGTTCTCTGGTTGGTTAGGTTTAAGTAGTGCTAAGTCTAGGGGACTGATGACGTCAGATGTTAAGTCCCATAGTGCTTAGAGCCATTTGAGCCATCTTGCCTAACCAAACATCAAATGACGTGCCTAAAACGGGAATAAAGCATATTTTTACTAATCCATATGTGAAAAAGGACTATTTAACCCTGGTTTCCCTTGTTACCGAGTGTAACTGTAAATCCTGTCACACGTTGTTAGAAATTTGTTCTCATATCCCCTCAACCATGGTCATTTTTCTGCTCTACCGTGAATACTGAAACATTCTCATCACCTTTTTTCAAGCGTTTGTGATCCATGTCAGTTTGAGCATAAATAAAAATTCAGATTAACGATATATAATTTAGCAGTCTACTGTACTGTGTCATAAAAAAAAAGTAGAAGCACTAACATAGAAAACGCTAGTTTCGGGGAATTTTTGGAATAATTCATACATAATCTCCAAATAAAACATAGTTCGTTCCATGAAGTTTGGGTTTTTGAGAATTAAGCTGATGAGATTTTGCATTTTGCTCCTGGACCCACCATGTGGTGTATAATGGAGAATATCACTTACTCCATCTGTTTGTACCTATAGAACAGAAAGTCATTATTTGGCAACGATTTAGTTCATAAAATCTTCTTGCCTTTGATTTTTTTGTCTTTGAATTTGTGATTTAAAAAACACGAACGTCGCTGACAACGCTTTCGAGGCTAAAGATGCGTCCGGGACTTTACGTCTGTACGGCTCGTGTGGATGGCGTGACGGTTATCTTTACTGCCCTTCTTGTCGAGGGCCGCTACGGAGGTATCGCGTCAAATATTTGCTGTGCAGTATACGGCATATGCCGCAAGTCGAGAGCATTGCCACAACCTGCTGATCGACACTCATCTCATCATTCGCGTGAAAACCAAAAATAATCCTTCCAGTAACGTCAAAACTTGTGTACACAATAACTAAGTAGAGCTGGTTGAAGTCTCCTTCGCCGAAGACCTTAGAATACACTATCTGATCAAAAGTATCCGGACATTCCTATGTAATGTGGAACTGCCCGCTAGCTGTCACGTAAGGTGGACCCGCCGGTGTACAAGTAGGAGAGGAGTATTGTGTTGAAGAAGGGAAGCGACAATGGCAGAATGGGTCGGTTAAGTGAGATCAGTGGCTTCGGATGTGATCTAGTCTTTGGATATGACCTGAGTAACATCCATCAGGGACATTTCATCCCTTCTACGGCCGGCCAAGTCGACTCTCGGTGATGTGGTTGTGAAGTGGAGACGCAAAAGAAATGCCACAACTAAACCAAGGGCAGGCAGACCTCTTGCAATGACGGACAGGGATCGTCGACTACTGTGGAGGGCGGTTGTACAAAATCGCATGAAACGATGGAGGGTATCACTCTTGAGTTCCAAAGTACCACCAGCAGTACAACTAGCAAAATGACTGTGCTTAGGGATTAAAAAGAATGGCACACAGTTGTCGAGCACCTCCCCATAAACCAATCATTGCTGTTGTCAATGCTAAGCGGCGTTTGAGATAGTGTGAAGAGGGACACTCGTGGACAGAGGATGACTGTAAACGAGTGAACTGGAGTGATGACTCGCGCTATAACCTGTGGCAGTCTGGCGGCAGGGTTTGGATTTGATGAATGCCTGGAGAACGGCATTGCATTTGTCGCGACCATCCCGTCAATTTTTAAATAAATCGCCCCGTCCTCCAATATTAACTACATTCAAAACTTGTTTTAATATCGTACCACCTAGTTAGGTTTCTCAACAATTGGTCGCTTAAGCTCAGATCTAGCGTAGATAGCCTATTATTTTATAAAATGGCTCTGAGCACATGGGACTTAACACCTGTGGTCATCAGTCCCCTAGAACTTAGAACTACTTAACCTAGCTAACCTAAGGACATCACACACATCCATGCCCGAGGCAGGATTCGAACCTGCGACCGTAGCGGTCACGCGGTTTATTATTTTATCCTGACTTGCGAACGTAGGGGAGACTGGGTACGGTTGTGACAGAGGTCTTATTGACGAAACTGTCAGAGGAGCGGGGAGACCACAAGGGGTGAATACGTGCGGCTTGAATGTCGGAATGCTTTTCACGGTACTGCGCTGGCCGTCTCGCTCGATTACCGTTTACACGACCCTATGTATTATGGAAACGGAAAGTAGATCTTTGCAATAGATTTCTTGTGTTAATTGTGTTTTTACACTACTGGCCATTAAAATTGCTACACCGAGAAGAAATGCAGATTATAAACGGGTATTCATTGGACAAATATATTATACTAGAACTGACATGTGATCACATTTTCACGCAATTTGGGTGCATAGATCCTGAGAAATCAGTACCCAGAACAACCACCTCTGGCCGTAATAACGGCCTCCATACGCCTCGGTATTGAGTCAAACAGAGCTTGGATGGCGTGTACAGGTACAGCTGCCCATGCAGCTTCAACACGATACCACAGTTCATCAAGAGTACTGACTGGCGTATTGTGACGAGCCAGTTGCTCGTCCACCATTGATCAGACGTTTTCAATTGGTTAGAGATCTGGAGAATGTGCTGGCCAGGGCCAGGGCCCGTACAGGACCTGCAACATGCGGTCGTGCATTATCCTGCTGAAATGTAGGGTTTCGCAGGGATCGAATGAAGGGTACAGCCACGGGTCGTAACACATCTGAAATGTAACGTCCACTGTTCAAAGTGCCGTCAATGCGAACAAGAGGTGACCGAGATGTGTAACCAATGGCACCCCATACCATCACGCCGGGTGATACGCCAGTGTAGCGATGACGAATACACGCTTCCAATGTGGGTTCACCGCGATGTCGCCAAACACTGATCCGACCATCATGATGCTGTAAACAGAACCTGGATTCATCCGAAAAAATGACGTTTTGCCATTCGTGCAGCCAGGTCCGTCGTTGAGTACACCATCGCAGGCGCTCCTGTCTGTGATGCAGCGTCAAGGGTAACCGCAGCCATGGTCTCCGAGCTGATAGTCCATGCTGCTGCAAACGTCGTCGAACTGTTCGTGCAGATGGTTGTTGTCTTGCAAACGTCCCCTTCTGTTGACTCAGGGATCGAGACGTGGCTGCACGATCCGTTACAGCCATGCGGATAAGATGCCTGTCATCTCGACTGTTAGTTATACGAGGCCGTTGGGATCCAGCACGGCGTTCCGTATTACCCTCCTGAACCCACCAATTCTTTATTCTGCTAACAGTCATTGGACTTCGACCAACGCGAGCAGCAATGTCGCGATACGATAAACCGCAATCGCGATAGGTTACAATCCGACCTTTATGGAAGTCGGAAACGTGATGGTACGCATTTCTCCTCCTTACACGAGGCATCACAACAACGTTTCACCAGGCAACGCCTATCAACTACTGTTCGTGTATCAGAAATCGGTTGGAAACTTTTCTCATTTCAGCACGTTGTAGGTGTCGCCACCGGTGCCAACCTTGTGTGAATGCTCTGAAAAGCTAATCATTTGCATATCACAGCATCTTGTTCCTGTCGGTAAAAATTTCGCGTCTGTAGCACGTCATCTTCGTGGTGTAGCAATTTTGTTTGGCCTGTAGTGTATTTCTATAGGTAAAGTCTGAATGGTCTTCTGTTTATTTATTAGACTTCAGACATAACGTAACATCGGTTGTTCTAATCAGTTGGCTGATATTGTTGTGGGGGTGGATACAGTTGTTACGACTGTGACAAAAGTCTCTTTTTTTCAGATACCTAGAAAACGCGCGAGGAAGAATACGAGAGGTCAGAGCGACCTATCAAGCTACGCAGAGACTTATGACGACTTGAAATGCGGTACTTCCTTACGTGTAGTTTCACTTCGACATGGAGCGAATCGCATGTCTGTACTGAGATACTGAGGGAAACAAGATACGACTAACGAAGATGGAGATAGTCCTAACATTAGCGTGGGGTGCACTGCCCATAACGAAGTGTTTACCGCCAATCAGGAACATGGCTCAAATGGCTCTGAGCACTATGGGACTTAACATCTGAGTCATCAGTCCCCTTGAACTTAGAACTACTTAAACCTAACTAACCTAAGGACATCACACACATCCATGCCCGAGGCAGGATTCGAACCTGCGACCGCAGCGGTCGCGCTGTTCCAGACTGAAGTGCCTAGAACCGCTCGGCCACAACGGCCGGCAGGAACACGGCCTATGATGATGATGATGATGATGCTTGGTTTGTAGGGCGCTCAACTGCGCGGTCATCAGCGCGTATAAAAATTTCCAGTTTTTACACAGTCCAATTTTTACACAATTCAATCTAGCCACTGTCACGAATGATGATGATGATGATGATTATGATGAAATGATGACAACACAAACACCCACTCCCCAAGGCCTATGAAAATATTATCCGTTGTGCTGACACATACTTCGACTGTTTCTAAAAGAAGTAGGGAAATTGGCTATTGAGCTTACCATTAAATAAAATTTGGGATGAAAATGAGATGGCTGGTGAAGAGTTTGTTATTGATTGTACAAGACGTAACAAAAATGTACGGCATAAATTACAGGACCAATTCCTCACACGTAGACGAAGAAATTATTTTGTATGAAGCTTTGTTTCTATTTTATGATTCATTTTCTCCAAAGAGTTTCAACGAGATAAGATCGCAAATTTTCACAATCATCATGTTTGCGTAGACGTCAATACTCACGCAACTGTTGAAGCAAGTCATCAACAAAGATTTTCTGTCAGTGTTTGGGCCGGTATTGTTGGTGAATGTTTGGTAAGGCCTCACTTTCTTCCACCAAGGCTCAACGGAAAAAGTTGTCATAATTTCGTAGAGAATGTTCTACCTCACCTGTTAGCAGATGTGCCTTTAGCTGTGCGACAAAACATGGACTTCATACACGATGGAGCACCTCCTCATTTTAGTGTTGATGTCCGTCGGCTTCTAAGCAACAGATTCGGTGGTGACAGATGGACAAATAGAGATGGACTAATTGCCTGGCCTCCACGCTCTCCGGATCTAAATCCGCTGGACTTTTATTTTTGGAGACATCTGAAAGCTGTTATGTAGGGAACCCCAGTACAAGATGCTCAGAGTCTCCTACCCGTATTACGGAAGGTTGCGAAATTTTTATTTGAGGGGAACATTTGAAAGCTTTTGGGCAAGATGTTCAGAGTACTCCAGCGATACATCAGCGCATCCGAGATTCAATACGATGGCGGGTTGATGCATGTATCATTGCCCACGGAGGGGATACTAAACGTCTCCGGTGAGAAAGAGTTGCACGTCGTATACTGGTGCGTTCTGTTCGTGTGCGTTTCCCATGATTAATGAGTTGGAGAAGATGAGTTGTAACATGGAAACAAGCTTTCCCAGACCCATGTTCATATAACACAATTACTTCGTCTTCGTGTGAGGAATGTGTTCTGCAATTTGTGCCGCACATTTTTGTTACCTCCTGTAGATAATATGTAATGCTCCGTCTCAAAATAAATATTTTTCATTGGTTGAAACGATGAAGACTGTTATAAGATAATTAAAAACATGTTGCTAAAATGCTTTAGCAATAAAAATAAAGAAACAATTGGCAGGACACTTAGAAAATGTAACAGATCAACCAAAGAGACTGCCAGCACTACTTCTAGAACGCTACCAAGGACTTGTCGAATCCATGCCACGCAGAATCGCTGTTGTATTACGTTCTAAATATGGAGCAATAGGCCATGAAGCAGGTGCTCATTATGTTTCGATTCATCACTCAACTACTCTCAGTACTGAAGTACTGTCTCCACACAACAAACGTATGTTGTTAACTCTATTCTCTATGGAAAGATTAGTGTAATCAACATGAGAACAATGAAAGTAGATCAGAGAAAAGACTGAATAATGTCCTCTGCAGCTACAAGCTTTGTTTTTGTTCAGATTTGACATTAGATTTATAGATACCTATACACTGAACGACTTCTTATAGTGTACGAAAATATGAATGTACCATAATTTGGCAATCTGCTGTTAACGTCAGTAAATTGGTTTATCCAGAACTGTGAATCGCAATAGCCCGCCCGAAAGTTACTAAAACACTCTAAAAAAAAAAAAAAACAACAAAAACTTGAAAGAAAGCAAAGTAGCATTCGAGACATAATTCTCTAAATTCCAATCCAGTGGCTTAATTCTGTGTGATTTTTCCACGTTCCCATATTCCGATAGTTATTTCAACTCTCAGAGACGAGTAGCTAACACAGAAGTGCAGGGTTATCTTGCAGATTAAAAATTAAATTTCCTAGCAGATTAAAGATAAGAGTACTCGAAACGAGAGAGGTACTAAAGATTCTACCAGAAGTAAAGTTATGAGGAGTGGTCGGGGTTTTTTCCTGGATAATTCAGTCGGTAAGAGCGTTGCCCTCAATCGTCAAGGTTGCGGGTTCGAGTCCCAGTTCAGCACGCAGTTTTAATCGGCTAAGAAGTTTGGAAGAAATCTTATTCATTCGAGACTTATATCACTAAAGGCCTTATGTACCCAAACAGCTTAATTGAACCCAAATATCTAAACGATTCATGCTTTAAAGAGTATATTGTTTTTTTAATACTCGTCATTTCGAAAGCACCATATAGTTCTGAAACGAAGAGAAACCCTTAAACGCAAAAAAAATCTCGCAGATATAAACAACACCAATAACGCAGTAAATTCCTGGTCGCATATAACACATGGAATGCATCCGATAACAATTGCTTGCTGATGGAACGCAGTGTATGAATTCGTTTAATAATAAAACCTGTGGCTGACTGCGGCAGTAACATTACAATAACAACCGTGACTTCGATTTCATGTATGTTCAGTTCTAACCTGAGTAGTTGATGTCGTCATTTCATCGATGATGTGAATACAATATGAACTCTTACATCTTTGCGGTGACATCTCTGCCTTAAAGAAATTTTCTGATGGTACATAATGCATAACCCTGTCTTCTAAAATAGTAATTAGAATGACCATTCAAAAATAAAGACATATACGACGATATACGAGGACACTTCAAAATGTAAGTTACACATTATTATTATGGTAGGTCATGTTACTGCTATTGAATGCTGCACTTCACTTCAGAGTGACACAGGTACATGACACTAATTTTCGGCATACTCACCAAGTCTCTGTAAATAACAATAGTTCAAATCCTCGTCGATAGACACCCTCCTCTTGGCCCCTACGTTGGGAAACATCTTTTCCCCCCAGATGTTCTTTCAGCTTACCAAGAAGATGGAAATCGCAAACTGCAAGATCTGGACTTGCCGATCAGCATCACCCGCTTTTGTGGCCAAATTATCCCCGCCACTTCAGCATTGCTAGACACGACATTGCATTTGGTCTAGTACCCCCAGAATTCCACGGTAAATCTGTGTGAAATTTAGAAGTTCTCCCCACAAGAATCGTACTGTCCCTCAAGTTTCAACTTTTGAGTACGTCTGTGGTTATAGCGGCATTTCATTCGCACACTATTTTCCGTATCGTAGCAAAACCGTGTCTGCAGGAGACCCAGATCATGTACTGTCTTCTGGCAATGAGCAACTGTTGTTCATTGTCCTTACTTATTAGCTTGAGACAATATGTATAATTTACTTTCTGAAGCTAAAATCTTCTTGGGTGATCAGCCGAGTGGCAGCATCGTCTTGTCGCAACGTTTCGATGAGTTTCGTACCTGTCACATTCGGGCGACCTTCATTCAGACTTCGCCCGAAGATAATGTGTACGAAACTCATCGAAACGTTCCTAGAAGACGACTCCACTTCTCGACTCATCACCAGAGAAGATTGTATCATCGGACTACGCCGAGGAAGCCTGCAGTCGCATATTTTATTTTCTGAAGTTGCCATGAGCAGACTCCAAACATTAGAAGTTTCAGAAATACTCCATAACCTACGATAAACCTTAGTGTTTGTGTTTACGTCGCGCTGCCTTTCGGCCACCTACTTTCACCTAAGAGTTAACAGCTTGCTTCAGTTCATCAGTCTAGTTTTCAGTTTGGATGTTTAGAATTTAGAGAAACGCTTCGTCTCGACACTAACTGACTAAAGGCAAAATGTCCGCTTGAACACAGGGTTAAATCTCCAAAAGGCAACTTGCTACACGAATTTAATGGTTGTGCCTTTAATATACACATCAAAAAAAGTTTTGCGTCACGCCGGTTCCCCTTTGACTGTTCAGATATGTCACTAAACCCGCCCACAGATGTAAACAACCACGCATGAGCAGCGCCTATCAAATGGAGGGGGTTCGACAGCCTGTCAGTTCCAGTCATTCCACCAGTAAGGAGGTACACGGCTCGTGTTGCCTGTAGTTAACCATGCCTAGACAGTCAATGCCGCTATTCGATTGCGTCCGCATTGTTATTTTGTGCCAGGAAGGGCTCTCAGCGAGTGAAGAGTCCAGGCGTCTCGGACTGAACCAAAGTGATGTGGTTCAATCAAGAAGTAGATACAGAGAGACGGGAACTGTCGATGACATACCTCGCTCAGGCCGCCCAAGGGCTAGTACTACAGTGGATGACGGCTACCTACGGATTATGGATCGGAGGAAACCTGACAGCAAAGCCACCATGTTGAATAATGCTTTTCATGCAGCCACAGGACGTCGTGTTACGACTCAGACTGTGCGCAATAGGCTGCATGATGCGCAACTTCACTCCCGACGTCCATGGCGAGGTCCATCTTATGCAGCCACGACACCATGCAGCGCGGTACAGATGGGCCCAACTACATGCTGAATGAACCGCTCAGGATTGGAATCACGTTCTCTTCACCGATGAGTGTCGCATATGCCTTCAACCAGACAATAGACAGAGACGTGTTTGGAGGCAACCCGGTCAGGCTGAACGCCTTCGATACACAGTCCAGCGAGTGCAACAAGGTGGAGGTTCCCTGTTGTTTTGGGGTGGCATTATGTGGGGCCGGCGTACGCCGCTGGTGGTCATGGAAGGCGCCGTAACGTCTGCACGCCGGCCGCGGTGGTCTCGCGGTTCTAGGTGCTCAGTCCGGAACTGCGCGACTGCTACGGTCGCAGGTTCGAATCCTGCCTCAGGCATGGATGTGTGTGATGTCCTTCTGTTAGTTAGGTTTAAGTAGTTATAAGTTCTAGGGGACTGATGACCACTGATGTTAAGTCCCATTGTGCTCAGAGCCATTTGAACCATTTGTAACGGTTGCACGGTATGTGAATGCCACCATCCGACCGATAGTACAACCATATCGGCAGCATATTGGCGAGGCATTCGTCATCGTGGATGACAATTCGCGCCCCCATCGTGCACATCTTGTGAATGACTTCCTTCAGGATAAAGACATCGCTCGACTAGAGTGACCAGCATATTCTCCACACAAGAACCCTATCGAACATGACTGGGATAGATTGAAAAGGGTTGTTTTATGGTCGACGTGACCCACCAGCCACTCTGAGGGATCTATGCCGAATGGCCTTTGAGGAGTGGGACAGTCTGGACCAACAGTTCTTTGATGAACTTGTGGATAGTACGCCATGACGAATACAGGCAAGCATCAATGCAAGAGAACGTGCTACTATTAGAGGTACTGGTGTGTGCAGCTCTGTGGACCACCACTACTGAAGGTCTCGCTGTATGGTGGTACAACTTCCAATGTGTGGTTTTCATGAGCAATAAAAAGGGCGGAAATGATGTTTATGTTGATCTCTATTCCAATTTTCTCGGAACCGAGATGAAGCAAAACTTTTTTTGATGTGTATACAGATATGAAAATTGTCAACATTACAGTAATTCATGTTAAGGAACGATGCTCAGAACCTTCGTGTGCATCGGTTCCTTCATCAGTGAAACGAGTTGTTTTGTTCCGGACGTATAGCAATGAAGAAACTTACGAAAATATGATAGTGCAGAGCTGTATACAAGGAGCAACAAAAGAAGACCGAGAAACTTAGAGGTCTTGTACACGGTGAGGCGCCGGCCGAAGTGGCCGTGCGGTTAAAGGTGCTGCAGCCTGGAACCGCAAGACCGCTACGGTCGCAGGTTCGAATCCTGCCTCGGGCGTGGATGTTTGTGATGTCCTTAGGTTAGTTAGGTTTAACTAGTTCTAAGTTCTAGGGGACTAATGACCTCAGCAGTTGAGTCCCATAGTGCTCAGAGCCATACACGGTGAGGCAAATAAATACAGCCCGGAAGAGTGGATAAGACTGGACGCGAATGTGTTCATATAACCACACCCCTTGATGCACATACCACGTGTATGCCCACCGCGTGATCCACATCAGTTCAAAGCGTAGTGTGGGCTGTGTCTGTGTGAGTGGAGCATTGCAAAGGGAACGATAGTACTCACAGCGGAGCAGCGGGTGTTCGTTGAGGAAATGTAGGTGACAACAGAGTCGTGGAAACAGTGAGGTCAGTTGTCTGCTGAGAAGTTTAATGATGTCAAAGTGCCAGCAAAGAGTGAGACATGCAACGCTTAGCCCGAAAATGGCGTCAAACAGGATCTGTTTTGACCAAGTTAAAAAAAGAGAAAACAATCAGAAACGTGGCTGCACACCAGAGAATGTGGCTGCAGTTCACCGGAAAATGCTTCAGAGACCTGCCAAATCACCTTGATGCCTGTCGCAAGAGACCGGCATATCATGACGATGATGTGGAGGAATACTACACCTTGACCTGCACATGTATCCCTACCGAATGTCTGTTGTTCATGCGTTAAAAGCAGCATATGCTCCTCAACGCCTCCAGTTTCGTGAGTAGATGTTCACTAGATAATAATGACTGGCTTGGACATGGATCTGTTCTTTATGTCTGATGAAGCCTCGTTTCACCTGAGTGGTTATGTCAACTCACAGAGTCACAGGTTCTTGGCAGTGGAGAATCTGCATATCTTCCAAAAAACACCATTGCATCATCAGAAGACCTAGGTTTGGTGTGCAGTGACTGCACACCGCATTATTGGTCCCATCTTCTTTCATTAGACGAGCACTCCAACATCGCTCCACCTTCAGGAAGTTGCTGCCAGGGCCCAGAAGTGTCAAGAGGTGAATGATGGTCACTGTCAACGTATACTATAGTGAGGGGAGTACTGTATTTCCTATCCCCTGCTGTGTTTCTTTGTACCCTGGAACTCTGTTCTCTGGGCCACTTTTATTTGCCCCACCCTGTACATTGTGTGTTGAACAACCTGAAGAACAAACCCATGTCCAGAAACATCATCTAACGACACTACAGAGCGTCGAAGCTGTAAAGGAAAGCGCCTACTGCTTGGCCACCAATCGTGAGTTTGTATGGTGGCGAGCGTCGGCGGAGCTCAGTCTAACAGGCTTGACGGCATTTAAATAATACTAGGTAAAGGAATTAGACACTCCTGTTCAACTCAATAATGAACCACATCATTGATGACCTAAGAAAGAAACTGAGCTATAAAATGGGAAATAAAGTGGTAAATATTATATATTATGCTGATGATGCTGTACCGATAGCAAATAATGAGGATAATTTACAAAGGTTACTTCACCAGTTTTATAAAACAGGTAAGCAGTATAGCAGGGCAATCTCATTTTAAAAAACTAAGAGTATGGTAATATCAAAAGCACCTTTACATTGTAAATTAGAAGTAGATGGTATATCAGCTGAACAAGTGATGAGGTATAATTACAAGGGTGAGTCAAATGAAAACCTTAAATATTTTTTAAAATATTATTTATTGTGCAGAAGTGGTACAAAGCTGTATCACTTTTCAATATAATCTCCCCCATGCACAATGCAAGTCCTCCAGCGCTTACAAAGTGCATAAATTCCTTTAGAAAAACATTCTTCTGGTAGTCCGCAGTCATGCACCGCGCGGTGTACCTCTTCATCAGAACGGAACTTCTTTCCTCCCATTGCGTCTTTGAGTGGTCCAAACATATGGAAATCACTTTGGGCAAGGTCTGGTGAGTATGGTGGATGAGGAAGACACTCAAAATGCAGATCTGTGATTGTTGCAACTGTTGTACGGGCAGTGTGGGGGCTTGCATTGTCACGTTGGAAAATGACACCTGCTGACAGCAATCCACGTCGCTTTGATTTGATTGTAGGCCGCAGATGATTTTTTAGGAGATCTGTGTACGATGCATTGGTGACAGAGGTCCCTCTAGGCATGTAATGCTCCAAAATGACGCCTTTCTCGTCCCAAAAGAGAGTCAGCATAACTTTCCCTGCTGATGGTTCTGTTCGAAACTTCTTTGGTTTTGGTGATGAGGAAAGGCGCCATTCCTTGCTCGCTCTCTTCGTTTCCGGTTGGTGGAAGTGAACCCAGGTTTCGTCCCCAGTAACGATTCCTGCAAGGAAGCCATCACCTTCTCGTTCAAAGCACCGAAGAAGGTCTTCACAAGCATCAACACGTCGTTCTCTCATTTCAAGAGTCAGCTGCCGTGGCACCCATCTTGCAGACACTTTGTGAAACTGGAGCACATCATGCACAATGTGATGTGCTGACCCATGACTAATCTGCAAACATGCTGCAATGTCATTCAGTGTCACTCGGCGGTTTTCCTTCACTATGGCTTCAACTGCTGCAATGTTCTGTGGAGTCACAACTCGTTGTGCCTGACCTGGACGAGGGGCATCTTCCACTGAAGTTACACCATTTGCCAACTTCGTACTCCATTCGTAGAATTGCAGCTGTGACAAACATGCATTACTGTACTGAACCTTCATTCATCGACGAATTTCAATAGGTTGCACACCTTCACTACGCAAAAACCGAATAACAGAACGCTGTTCTTCCCTGGTGCAAGTCGCAAGTGGGGTGGCCATCTTTATATTGATACTACGACGGTATGTGTGCGTCTGCACTATGCTGCCGCCTACAGGCCATTCTGCACGCTGTTTGTAGCACGCTTACTAACTTACAGGATAATGGTGGGAAATTTCGATTTGTTATTACAAATTTAAGGTTTTCATTTGACTCACCCTCATATCTAGGGACTGTTATCACTAGACTTAACCGTGGAAATGAAAAATAGAGCGACAAAGAAAATAAGTGTAGCCGGATGCTTTCAAAATACAGTACGGAGAAACAAATTTCTTCCAACTGAGGGGAAAAGAAAAATATATGAAACAACAGTGCGTCCCGTTTTGACACATGCTGCAGAAACTAGAGTAGAAATGAAAAAGATAATACAAAAGTTAACGACGGTGGAAATGAAGGTACTAAGATCCAAGGAGTAGTCATGTGGAACCAAAGGTTCAATGTGTCGATAGGGGAACAGTGTGCAACACAAAATATAAATAAATGGATGAAGATAGGAAAAAGAAATTGGGATCATGTGAAAAGGATGGACCCTTCATGACTACCTAAAATTTTTAAACATGGACAACCGCAAGGGAAACAACTACCAGGAGACCACAAGGGGGACAGGTCATCAATTGGTCCAGTACATCTGTGGAATGAGGCAGACAAACAGGGGCAACAGCAGTCAGCAGCAGCAGTCAGCAGCAGAAGAAGAAGAAGACATTAAATGTCGTCTGTCGCATCCATGCCTGGCTCAACAACACTGCAGAGCGTACAAACTCACGCTTGTTACCAAAGATGTGGCCTAGCCAAAGACGATTTTCCCTACAATTTCCACGTACTTTGGCGTCGTTGACTGACGTTACTGGACATGGATTCATATCCTCAATTGGTTCCTCAAGACACAAGAAGGAAGCTAACGACTGCGCTACCTTGCTCAGTCAAGACGCAGTTAAGGCATCCGCGAATAGTCTGATGCGGCACGCGACGAATTTCTTTCTTACGCTAACCTTTTCGTCTCAGAGTAGCACTTGCACCGTAAGTCCTCATTATTTGTTAAATGTACCAGGCGTGGGTATAAAATAATAGGACTGATGCTATCACAGGATAAATACGCCTGCGCCAAAGATGAATGGCCAATTTCTGTGAAGTGTGAAGCCTTCACAGTCGTGTGTAGACAAATCGATGTAGCCGTGGTCTTCATTTGTAGTAAGAGCTGATTTTTTGCCGGAAAAATGATAAGTGTAATAATAGAGTAACGAATTGTCATGAAGTTTCACATGACACTTGGAAAAATTGCTGATGAAACCTATCTTTTACTAAAAGAAGTGTATGGTGCATACTGTTTATCACGTACACGAGTTTTTGAGTGGTTCGGGCGTTTCCAAGAAGGCCGAGAAGACGTTGACTCACGCCCAGGACGCCGTTCGTCATGAAAAACGGATGAAAATAGAGAAAAAGTAAGCAATCTGACTCGATCCGACCGTCGGTTGAGTATTCGATCGACTGCTGAAACTGTAATTATTGACAAAGAATGCGCAAGGCAAATTTTACATAACCAGTTTAACTTGGGAAACGTGTGTGCGAAACGGGTGCTGAGAATTCTCCTGATCGAACAAAATCAAGCTCGTGAAAAATGTCTGGACTGACACTTTGAATCCTGCCTCGGGCATGGATGTGTGTGATGTCCTTAGGTTAGTTAGGTTTAAGTAGTTCTAAGTTCTAGGGGACTGATAACCACAACAGTTGAGTCCCATAGTGCTCAGAGCCATTTGAACATTTGACACTTTGAATACCGCTGAAAATGATGCTTGGAAAGAGTGATAACATGTGATGAATCTTGGTTCTCACTTATGATCCAAAAACTAAGCGCCAATCCATGCACTGGAAGGGCTCAACTTTGCCGAGAGCAAAAAATCTCGAAAGAGCAAATCAAGGTTCAAAGATATTCATCATTTGGATTTGCAGCTCCTTGTGTTTACCGTGTTAGCAGTTAAAACTGTAGGATGTGAGGTCCGCCAGGTATGCAAAACATCGTTTTTTCAAGTACCCAAACATATTTTAGCACCACAAGCACCAACATTCACAACCACATAAGCAAGTAAACTTCAGATTCATGATCCATAGATTAAACATAAACAAACAGAACTACGCACAAAAACTAAATACAGTAAAACAAATAGCAGTAGAAAATGGTTATGATACTCATATGGTAAACAAGTTAAATAAAAAATATGTAAACAGTACAAATCCTCACCCAACACAGAACATCACAAAGCACAAACAATGACCACACACAAGACACAACAGAGCAACAACATACACACAAAACGAAAGGGCACATACTCACCTACAGTAACAAGATTGATCACAGAACAGGCTTCATATTAAGGAAACAGGGACTCCAAATATGATACAGGACAGAGAACACAAGAAACGCCCACAGATAAATTTAACTCATCAGGAATATATGAACTAACATGCAACACTTGCCAGTCAGTGTACATAGGACAAACATGCAAAAATTTCAAAAGCAGATATTCAGAACATCTCAGAGCTTTAAAAAGCAACAGCTCCCATAGCACATTTGCTGACCACCTTATTGCCCACAATCACCACCCAACTACAATAGATACAGACTTAAGAACACTAAAACCCAGCCACAGCCTCTACAGCAAACTGACCATTGAGGAAAACTTCCACATACAGCAATCAATAGCAGAAGGAAAACAGATCATAAATGAATACACTACACTCTGCAAGGGCACACTATTTAAGACATTGAAAGGGTACAGTACCGCCCGACACTGAAAATAGGTACAACATTCTTCGTTATTCTTGTCAGAACAACATATTTTTTGTAGTAATAACTCAATTTCACTTAATACACCGAAGCCAGATACCAGTGTAGGAAAAAAGGACAATTTATTTAATTAATTGATCACATGTGCACTCCCACAAAATAAATCCCTATATCCAATTTGGTGAGATCTGTGAAATGAATGAATGTATGGTCGTCTGCTAACTGCAGATAGTGAATGTGCAATATATGATAATCTTTGAGATGGTCCTTTGATCACCTTTGGTGGAACCAAAGAGATGAAATTTACCTGAGCTTTGAGCGCCTGAAATGTGGCTGACCAATACGGTAGCAAGGTGCTCCCCCACCTCGGCGGTGGTGCGAGATGAACTGAAGAACGGCCATGTTTCAGCACTCTAGCGCTGGATCTTGTGTTGGTAAGACCTGTCTTAGGTGTGCTCCGTAAAGACAAAAGAGTGGAGAAAATGGTATGCATGGGAAATATTTAAGAGTAGTTTGGAATAATTATTTCTATATTTCAGGAACTTTTGGGGGGAGAATTAAATGACAGGCAGGTAATATTAAGGGGATCGTAGTAATCTTCGGATGTGACCACTGGTCACATTGAAACCACGGGTAGCAATAAGTTGAAATACTTCCGAGTGCTAAAGTTAAGCTGAATTACTGGTGTGTGTACTATAAGTTGGAAATATTTAAGAAATGGCGTGTGCAGGACTTGAAATTAGAGACGAGAGTACGTGATGAGTACTGTGTGAGTCTCAATCTGTGTATGAGACAAAGGATAAAGAGAAGTACTCGTCCAAGGTATCTGTTGAGGACTCGCGTGTGTGACGAATATGATCTTAATATCACTTTGCGTGTTACGTTTCCGTGTGACGCTAGATTCAAACTCTAATACTCTGAGAGAGAAGCAAGGTGAGTCAGGCAACTATCCAGCAACGCCACTTGGCTTGCATTGCACAGGAAGACGTGCATATATCCTCCAGAGTTCGTAATAGGAAAGAAAAGTTACGAAGTGGGGCAGTGTCGTGTGAAACTGGGATGAATACTAATTGAAGTGGGAAAGCTGAAAGTGAAGTGATTCTAACGTTGTGACTATTCTTTGTGATGTCTTATACGTTGCCAGTATGATGTATTTCATGTAATTTAAGTATGTGTGGTTTGCATGGGAGAGTAGCAAGATAGGTTCAGAGGCAGTGGGTTATGAATGTTCCTTTTTGTACCGCTCGGTCTGGAGGAAATTTTCGTGATGATGGGTGTGAGAGTCGAAGTGTGAGATATAGCAAAAGATCCACCATCCTATCCAGAAAGTGCACTGTAGCGTTAGATAATTACGAGACCATAAGATAGAGAATCACCAATGTAAAGCCATGCCCACTGGGCAGAGTTTCTCAGGTGTAATCGTCATATAAAATGTAGTAGTGTGTTTAGGTTATCTTTGAATCATAATAAAATTTATCGGAATAAAAAAGATAGTGAAAAGAAAAAGATTGGTGGACTTGTTCTTCGAATAGTGTGTAGTCATGATATCCAGAATTTATAATGTGTGCGCCCTTCATATTCAGTGCGATGGCCACATGTTGATCAAAGCCGTTGGGTAAGAAAGAAAATGTGGTATTGCCAGTCCATAGTGAACAATGTGTTGTGTAAATTACTAATAGTCAGACGTGCGTTATCCGTTTCCGTTGCGTAATATTCAAACAGGAGAATAATTTGTAGCTTAATTGTGAGTACTAGTGCTCATAATCAGTCATTGATGTTACTCGATAAACATGAATAAATCCACTCGCTTGGCAAACCACTCATCTTGCAGGCCTGACTGCTTGATGCCACAGTATGGGCAAGGCATGAGGGTGTCTCTCAACATTAAAGGAACTTTACAAAAAAGACAACACAAACTGATAAAGTCTGCCCACATACACACACACACACACACACACACACACACATACACATACACGGAAACTGGACACATTACACTCTGTAAAGACTCGCCATTTTACACAAAAAAGGAACAACATGTAAAAGGCGACACAAACAGCTAAGAAGCGTACAGAAAATATACACACACACACACACACACACACACACACACACACAAAAATAAAATATAAACAAAATTCAAATTTGGCGCCGAACTCTCTGGTGAACAAATGAACACTGACTGGGCTCGGACACACAACAACCACAATTACACTGTGTTTTGGTGAAGTGCAAAACGCTTTTACAACCTTATTTGTGAAAATACCTGTTATATTTACTTGTGGATCACGACACCTCACCATGATGCTGACAAGGGAACATCCCCATCACACCCCCCTCAGATTTAGTTATAAGTTGGCACAGTGGATAGGCCTTGAAAAACTGAACACAGATCAATCGAGAAAACAGGAAGAAGTTGTGTGGAACTACGGAAAAATAAGCAAAATATACAAACTGGGTCGTCCATGTGTAAGATAGGCAATATTAAGGGGAGTGTAAGGCGAGGAGCGCCGTGGTCCCGTGGTTAGTGTGGACAGCTACGAAACGAGAGGTCCTTGGTTCAAATCTGCCCTCGACTGAAAATGTTGCTTTCTTTATTTTCGGAAAGTTATGATCTGTCCGTTCGTTCATTGACGTCTCTATTCACTGTAATAAGTTTAGTGTCTGTTTTGCGACCGCACCGCAAAATCGTGTGATTAGTTGACGAAAGGACGTGCCTCTCCAATGGGAACCGAAAACATTTGATCGCAAGGTCATAGGTCAACCGATTCCTCCACAGGAAAACACGTCTGATATTTTGTATACGTCACTGGTGACAGCATGTGCGTCACATGACAGGAATATGTTGTCGACCCACCTAACTAGTACACTTGGCGAATGGGTGAAAATATTCTTCTACCTTGCCCGATTTAGGTTTTCTTGTGGATGTAATAATCACTCCAAAAAAAGTGATGAAAACATAAGAGTTTTTCACATAAACTGAAAATAAAAAGTTAAAATTTTCGGTCGAGGGAATATTCGAACTGAAGACCTCTCGTTCTGCAACTGTTCACACTACCCAGAGGACCACGGCGCTCCTAGTCTTATATTGCCCTTAATAGTGCCTATATTACACATGGACGACCCAATTTGTATATTTTGCTTATTTTTTCATAGTTCCACATAACTTCTTCCTGTTTTCTCGGTCGATCTGTGTTCAGTTTTTCAAGGCCTATCCACTGTGCCAACTTATAACTAAATCTGAGGGGGGTGCGATGGGGATGTTCCCTTGTGAGAATAAAAGGGCTTGCCACACGAAAACATAAGTAAAAACGAATATAGGTGCGAAATATCGTTACAAATTAAATTATGTTGAAATGATAGGTTAACTCCCAACAAAATTTCTCATCAACATCGTTTGGTTGCAGATGACAAGCTACCTGTAATAAATAATACACAAATGGTCCTGAAAAAACATGCACACCAAGTGTAAAAGTACTAACAAAAAGAAACAAAACTATTGTTTGAACTAAATATCCACATAATTTTGTAATCATTTAATAAAAACGTTTCACATTACAGATTAAATAAAACAGAAACCCACTGATGATGGCACAGTGATGCTGAAACATGTTTGGGTACTTGAAAAAACGGTGTTTTGCATAACTGGCGGACCTCACATCCTACAAGGTTCAAAGAGATGATGGTTTTTTATTTCGATACTCATGGAATTATGTATCTCCACTGGGGGGTTCCTGAAGGTCTGACTATTAAGACGCTGTGGATACGGAGAGATTTACTACTGAAATTTCGGGACAGCACTTTTCAGGAGGAGTCAGACAATATATTACTCCCCCCCCCCCCCCCCACACACACACACACATACATCTCGCGTATTGACCACGAGGAGAAAATTCTAGAAATTAGAGCCAATACAGAGGCTTACTGGCAATCGTTCTTTCCACGCACTATTCGCGGGTGGAACAGGAATGGAGGGATCAGATAGTGGTACCGAAAGTATCCTCCGCCACACACCATTAGGTGACTTGTGGAGTATGATGCAGATGTAGATGTAATCAACATCACTGCCTTGATGTTCTTTCTCAACTCCGTGAGAAAATAAGAAAAAAACGACCCGAATTGTGGAAGAACGAGTCATGGGTTCTGCAACAAGACAACGCAACGGCTCATACCGTTATGAGGTTTCCAGTGAAGTTCAGCATCCCAGAGTTGGACCACACACCTTATTCGCCTGACCTAGCACCACGTGACTTATCCGTTCCCCAAGGTCAAATCGACATTAATATGAACAAAATTTCAGAAGCAGTGAAAGAAGAAACAGCACTTATCAAGGAACTCACAAAGGAAGACTTCCAGTACTGTTTCCATCTATGCAAACTTCGTATGGATAAAGGAGGGGAGTATATTGAAGGTGACTGTGACTATACATACATGTTTTTGAAGTAAAATATTTTGCAGTAATAGTCCCGTTATTTTATAGCCGCACCTCGTATTCTAATGTCTGTCAAACCCCACAGTTTTTAAGCTGAACATCTCCCAACTAACTCTGCAGATGACGAAGAAACTGAAGAAATGTATGATGAAATAAAAGAAATTATTCAGATAGTGAAGGGAGACGAAAATTTAATAGTCATGGGTGACTGGAATTCGAGTGTAGGAAAAGGGAGAGAAGGAAACGTAGTAGGTGAATTGGGGCTAAGAAATGAAAGAGGAAGCCGCCTGGTAGAATTTTGCACAGAGCACAACATAATCATAGCTAACACATGGTTTAAGAACCATGAAAGAAGGTTGTATACATGGAAGAACACTGGAGATACTAAAAGGTATCAGATAGATTATATAATGGTAAGACAGAGATTTAGGAACCAGGTTTTAAATTGTAAGACATTTCTAGGGGCAGATGTGGACTCTGACCACAATCTATTGGTTATGACCTGTAGATTAAAGCTGAAGAAACTGCAAAAAGGTGGGAATTTAAGGAGATGGGACCTGGATAAACTGAAAGAACCAGAGGTTGTACAGAGTTTCAGGGAGAGCATAAGGGACCAATTGACAGGAATGGGGGAAAGAAATACAGTAGAAGAAGAAAGGGTAGCTCTGAGGGATGAAGTAGTGAAGGCAGCAGAGGATCAAGTAGGTAAAAACACGAGGACTAGTAGAAAGCCTTGGGTAACAGAAGAAATATTGAATTTAATTGATGAAAGGAGAAAATATAAAAATGCAGTAAATGAATCAGGCAAAAAGGAATACAAACGTCTCAAAAATGATATCGACAGGAAGTGCAAAATGGCTAAGCAGGGATGGCTAGCGGACAAATGTAAGGATGTAGAGACTTATCTCACTAGGGGTAAGATAGATACTGCCTACAGGAAAATTAAAGAGACCTTTGGAGATAAGAGAACGACTTGTATGAATATCAAGAGCTCAGATGGAAACCCAGTTCTAAGCAAAGAAGGGAAAGCAGAAAGGTGGAAGGAGTATATAGACGGTCTATACAAGGGCGATGTACTTGAGGACAATATTATGGAAATGGAAGAGGATGTAGATGAAGATGAAATGGGAGATACGATACTGCGTGAAGAGTTTGACAGATCTCTGAAAGACATGAGTCGAAACAAGGCCCCGGGAGTAGACAACATTCCATTGGAACTACTGACGGCCTTGGGAGAGCCAGTCCTGACTAAACTCTACCATCTGGTGAGCAAGATGTATGAAACAGGCGAAATACCCTCAGACTTCAAGAAGAATATAATAATTCCAATCCCAAAGAAAGCAGGTGTTGACAGATGTGAAAATTACCGAACAATCAGTTTAATAAGCCACAGCTGCAAAATACTAACACGAATTCTTTACAGACGAATGGAAAAACTAGTAGAAGCTGACCTCGGGGAAGATCAGTTTGGATTCCGTAGAAACACTGGAACACGTGAGGCAATACTGACCTTACGACTTATCTTAGAAGAAAGATTAAGGAAAGGCAAACCTACGTTTCTAGCATTTGTAGACATAGAGAAAGCTTTTGACAATGTTGACTGGAATACTCTCTTTCAAACTCTAAAGGTGGCAGGGGTAAAATACAGGGAGCGGCAGGCTATTTACAATTTGTACAGAAACCAGATGGCAGTTATAAGAGTCGAGGGACAGGAAAGGGAAGCTGTGGTTGGGAAGGGAGTAAGACAGGGTTGTAGTCTCTCCCCGATGTTATTCAATCTGTATATTGAGCAAGCAGTAAAGGAAACAAAAGAAAAATTCGGAGTAGGTATTAAAATCCATGGAGAAGAAATAAAAACTTTGAGGTTCGCCGATGACATTGTAATTCTGTCAGAGACACCAAAGGACTTGGAAGAGCAGTTGAATGGAATGGACAGTGTCTTGAAAGGAGGATATAAGATGAACATCAACAAAAGCAAAACGAGGATAATCGAATGTAGTCTAATTAAGTCGGGTGAAGCTGAGGGAATTAGATTAGGAAATGAGACACTTAAAGTAGTAAAGGAGTTTTGCTATTTGGGGAACAAAATAACTGATTATGGTCGAAGTAGAGAGGATATAAAATGTAGACTGCCAATGGCAAGGAAAGCGTTTCTGAAGAAGAGAAATTTGTTAACATCGAGTATAGATTTAAGTGTCAGGAAGTCATATCTGAAAGTATTTGTATGGAGTGTAGCCATGTATGGAAGTGAAACATGGACGATAAATAGTTTGGGCAAGAAGAGAATAGAAGCTTTCGAAATGTGGTGCTACAGAAGAATGCTGAAGATTAGATGGGTAGACCACATAACTAATGAGGAAATATTGAATAGGATTGGGGAGAAGAGAAATTTGTGGCACAACTTGACCAGAAGAAGGGATCGGTTGGTAGGACATGTTCTGAGGCATCAAGGGATCACCAATTTAGTATTGGAGGGCAGCGTGGAGGGTAAAAATCGTAGAGGGAGACCAAGAGATGAATACACTAAGCAGATTCAGAAGGATGTAGGTTGCAGTAGGTACTGGGAGATGAAGAGGCTTGCTCAGGATAGAGTAGCATGGAGAGCTGCATCAAACCAGTCTCAGGACTGAAGACCACAACAACAACAACAACATCTCCCTCCAGTACCATGGAAGTCATTCCCTGACATCTTAACACGTGTCTCATCATTCTGTCTCTTCTTCTTTTCAGTATTTTTACATGCACTTCTCGTCCTCGATTCTGCAGAAAACATCTTCATTTCTTATCTTATCAGTCCACATAATTTTTATCATCCTTATATTGTACCACGTCGATAACGATTGGATTCTCTTCTTCTTCTTCCAGTTTCTCCACAGTCCACGATTCAATTCCAATACAATGCTGTATTCCAAACACACATTCTCAGAAATTGCTTCCTCAAATCAAGGTCGGTGTTTGATGCCAGTAGACATCGTTTGGCCAGGAATGCTCTCTTCGCTGTGCTAGTCTGCATTGTAAGCCCTCCATGCTTCGTCCGTCATGTGTTACTTTGCTTCCAGTGTAGCAAATTGTTTAACTTCGTCTACTTCGTAGTCGCCAGTTTTGATGTCAACTTTATCGCTATCTCATTTCTGCTGCTCCTCATAATTTTCGTCTTTCTTTGGTTTATTCTCAATCCATAGAGTGTCCTCATTAGGCTGTACGTTTCATTCAACAGGTCCCTTAATTCTTCTTCAGCCGCTGAACACAGCAATGTCATTAGCAAATCTCATCACTGAGATTCTTTCATCTTGAATTTTAATCCCACTCTTGAACTTTTCTTCTATTTCCGTCATTGCTTCTTCCATGTTTACATTGAACAGTAGTGGCTGAAGACGGCATCCCCGTTTTACACAGTTTTTAACCCCAACACGTCGTTCTTGGCTTCCCATTCTTAATGTTCCCTCTCGGTTTTGTACATGTTTTATACATTATCTGCCGTTCCTTGTAACACACTACTAGTTTTCCCAGAATTTCGAATATCTTGCACCATTTTACGTTGTCAGTCTTTTTTTAATTCGTCATATTCTTTGAACGTGCCTTGACTTTTCTTAAGTCTTCCTTCCATTATGAAGTGCAAGGTCAGAACTGCCTTTCTGGCGCCTTTACCTTTCTTAAAGACAAACTGACCGTTGCCTAAGAGATGCTCAGTTGCCTTTTCCATTCGTCTGTATGTTATTTTTGCCAGTAATTTGGATACATCAGCTGGCAGGCTGATTGTACTGGATCTTTCACGTTTACCAGCCCTTGATGTCTTCGGGATTGTGTGGATGATATTTTCCGAAAATCATATTTTCCGAAAATCTACTGGTGTGTCTCCAGTCTCACAGATTCTACACATCAATTTGAAAAGACGTTGAGTTGCCACTCCCCACAATGGTTTTAGGAATGCAGAGGGAATTTTATCCGTCCCTGCTATCTTATTTGGCAACGGCCTTGCCGCAGTGGATACACCGGTTGGTCGGCACTTGGATGGGTGGCTATCCAGGTCGCCATGCGCTGTTTCCATTTTTCGGGGTTCCCTCAGCCTCGTGATGCCAATTGAGGAGCTACTCGACCGAATAGTAGCGGCTTCGGTCAAGAATACCATCATAACGACCGGGAGAGCGGTGTGCTGACCCCACGCCCCTCCTATCCGCATCCTCCATTGAGGATGACACGGCGGTCGGATGGTCCTGGTAGGCCACTCGTGGCCTGAAGACAGAGTGCTTCTATCTTATTTGGCCGCAAGTCTAGCTTCGTTAAACTCCAATTCTAATACTGAATCTCCTATATCTTCCACGTCGACCCCTATTCTTCTTCTATCACGTCATAGAAAAGACCACCCCCTTTTAGAGACCTTCGATGTACTTTTCATATCCATCCATTCTCTCCTCTGTGTTTCACAGTGGAATTCCACTCGTAGTCTTAATATTACCATCCTTGAGTTTAATTTCACCGAAGGGTGTTTCTACTTTTCTATGAGTAGGTTCTTGTATCTGTCTTGATCCACACTACCAAGGATCAAGACAGATACAAGAAACTGTGCAGAGTAGTACAACGGAATTGTAGAAAGGACAAAACACATTTCATTAATGGTATCTGTAATGAAATAGAACAGCATCATAATCGCAATCAGGTACGTAATCTCTTCAAAAAAATCAGCAGCATCACCAGTGAATTTAATCCTCGTGCGTGGGTGGTAGATGACGAGAAGGGTAACCCTATCGGAGACAAGGAAGACGTTGTTGCGAGGTGGAAACACTACTGTGAAAATCTGTCCTTTGGAATTAACAACAATACGGACCATCAAGCAGTTGAGCAACTTACTTTGGAACCTACAGTGAAATAGAGAATGCGATTCGACATAATGTAGAATTATAAAGCCCCTGGTGTAGACGGTATATCTGGAGAAATTGTAAAGGAAATGGGACAGGAAGGTATTGATGTATTGCATTCATTGTGTAAAAGAATATGGGAAACTGGAGAGTGGCCAGAGGACTGGTCAAAGTCTCTCTTCAACCCCTTACACAAGAAAGGGTCTATCAGGAACTACTCCAACTACCGAACTATTACCCTTATATCTCACGCAAGTAAAACTTTGCTCTACATCCTGAACCAACGTTTGAAGCCGTACATTCAGCCTCACATATCCACAGAACAAGCAGGTTTTGTTGAAGGGAAAGGAACTCGTGAACAGATCCTCAACATAAGACAAATAATAGAAAAAACGCGGGAGTTCTGTGTTCCTGTTTTCATTTGCTTCCTTGACTATAGGAAAGCCTTTGACTGTGTTGTCTGGGAAAAGTTGTGGCAGATGCTTGCAGAGTTCGGTGTCTCACCCCACTTGATAGCATTGATCAAAAGTCTATACAATAATCATTTCGCAGTTGTAAAGACAAGTGCTGGCACGTGTGATTCCTTCAGATTATCAAAAGGTGTGAGACATGTTTGTGTCCTATCCCCACAACTGTACAACATCTATGCAGAGCATGTAATTAGGAAAGCTCTTGATGGTTGGACCAAAGTCATCTCAATTGGTGGGAGAACTATCAACAACCTCCGTTTTGCTGATGATACTGTGCTTTTAGCCAACAGCGAAGATGAACTTGCTGAGCTACTAACGAGAATAAAGTCTAGCATTGAATTAGACATCAACCTCAGCAAGTCCAAACTCATGATAACTGATCGAGAAAAACAGATCCAGCTCACATGTCGATTAAAGGAGCTGGAAGTAGTGCATTCCTTCATCTATCTTGGGTCAACCATCTGCAGCACGGGAAGTTGTGAAGATGAGATAAGAAGGCGGATCACGCTAGGGCGAATGGCTATGAAGAAGCTCACCAAGATCTGGCAGAGCAGAGCAATAACAAATAGCACAAACATCCGGCTAGTTGAAACACTCGTGCTTTCTGTTTTCTTTTATGGTTGCGGAACATGGACACTCAAGGCCAGAGACAAACAGCGCATTGATGCGTTTGAGCTTTGGTGCTGGAGTAGGATGCTGCGCATAAAATGGACCGAAAGAAGAACAGATGTGTCCATTATTGAACAACTCGATACCTCCAGACGCCTTTCTTTTCGAGTCACCGAAAAAATTCTCCAGTTCTTTGGCCATAATGTGAGGAGACATGGAGAAAATCTAAAGAAAATAATCTTGCAAGGAAAGATCGAGGGTACGAGACCAAGAGGAAGGGCAGCTAGCAGATGGATAGGTCAAATCAAGAAGATCTCCGGTCTACCTCTTCAGCAGGCACTAAGAGAAGCTGGCAACCGTCTGGGATGGAGACGCTTGGTTCATGGGGTCACGATACTCAGCAATGAGCACTACTGCTTATGATGATGATGATGATGATGATGATGATGACGTGCTAACTCAGTCCTTCTGACAACCTTTTTTTTCGATTTATTCACATTTCTTCCAGCAGCCATTTCCCTTTTGCTTTCCTGCAAATCTTTTTTATTTCATTCCTAAGTGATTTATACTGCTGCACTCTTGTCTTTCCCCAAATTTTGTACTTCTTCTTCATCGATCAGTTGGAGTATTGCCTCTGTTACCCAAGTTTTCTTTGTTGTTCCTCCTTTTTACTTCTGTGACGGTCCTTGTCAGATATATCCGTTTGTCTTCAACTGAACTGCCTACTGTGATATTCATTATCACAGTACCTACAGTCTTACAGAATTTCAAATGCACCTCATCGTTTCTTAGTACTTCAGGATTCCACTTCTTTACACATCGATACTGCCGATGTTGGACAGTGCTGAATGATGATGACGATGTTCAGTTTGTGGGGTGCTCAACTGCGCGATCATCAGCGCCCTTAGAAAGTTCCAGTCTTTACACGTAATAATAATAATAATAATAATAATAATAGTAATTTTATTATCATTCGGCCATTACAGCAATAGACAACGTCAGGCATGTAATACAATATAACTGTTAATTCAAAGAAAACAAGAGGCATGTCATTAATACTACAAAATTATATTGCATTTGAAACAATCATTTGTGCCATTGAATGGGTGAGCAACTAGCCATTCGTACAGTGTTTGTTTGAATGCTTGTTCAGGTAGTTCTTGTACATGTTGTGGAAGCTTATTAAATAATTTGTGCCCCATCAGTTCACAGCTGTTAAGTGACTTTGACAGTCTGTGGTAAGGAGTATAAGTGCGTCTGCTCCTTCTCATGTTGTAGAAATGTATATTTTCTCTACGTTTTGCTTCCGGTAACTTCTTTTTTGTGTGGAGTAAAACATAGCAAACATATAGGTTTATTACAGTCACAGAACATTGGTTTGCAGTGTGCTTTATGTGGAGAACCTGTAATTATCCTAATGGTTTTCTTTTGTAGTATTAGTATGTCACATACTGAACTCGAGTTCCCCCATAAAATAATTCCATATGTTTGGATACTTTGGAAAAATGCAAAATACGACGTTCTAACATAATTTTGGAGTACACAGTCTATGAGTCGCCGTAGCAGATACAGCGCTCTAGACAATTTACCACTAATATATTGTACATGTTGAACCCAGGATAATTTCTCATCTGTATATACCCCTAAAACCTTAATAAAATAGGATCACCTGATGGAGGCTTGTCTTTTACACTAAAAACCATCTGCTGCGTTTTGTTATCATTCAGTAGGAAGCCATTTGCTTTAAACCAATATGATGATTGAACCATTGTCTCTGCAACACAAGCTTTGAGGCTACTGAAATAAGTATTACAATGAAAGAAAGTTGTATCATCTGCATATAGTACTGTCGTGGACTCGATGAATGATGGCAGATTATTAATCATTACTAGGAACATAAAAGGCCCCAGTACAGATCCCTCTGGTACATCTGTTTTAACTAATTCAATACTGGACTTTTCTTTACCTACACAAACAGCTTGCTTGCGATCCTGTAGGTATGATTTTAATAGTTTAAGGCTGTTACCTCAAGTGCCATAGTACTTTATTTTTTCTAGGAGTATTTTATGCTCTATGCAGTCAAAAGCCTCACTCAGATCACAAAAGGTAACTTGATCAAATCCTTTAGCCTCAAACATTAGATTTACGTGTTTGTCTACTGAGTCTATAGCATCAACAGTTGACAAGTTTTTCCTAAAACCATATTGTGATTCGCTAATTATTCCTGCATTTTCAAAGTACACAGATAACTGTCGGTATGTTACACATTCCAACACTTTAGAAAGAGCTGGGACTACAGAAATTGGTCTGTAATTTGAAGGTGAGTCAATATCCCCTTTTTTTGTATATTGGGACTACCCTAGACACTTATATCATCAGGAAAATATCCCTCAGATACAAACTTATTCATGTAGTATGTTAAAGGATATACAATACAATCTATTACTTTTTTTAGAATGTTACAATCTAGCCACTTTGGCGAATGATGGAGAAATTATGAGGGCAACACAAACACCCAGCCCCTGGGCGGACAGTGCTGGACATACCATCATATGACAAGAGTTGGGAACAGTTGATGTACCCAGGAACATTGTCGAAAGTGATCATTTTGGTGGTCCAAGTGTTCTGATGTGGGGAGGCATAATGTTGTATTGGCGTACTGACCTCCAAATCTTTGAACAGGGTATACTCACAGCTAAATGTTATTATAATGTTGTCCTCTGTCCCCATGTGCATCTTTTCAGGGGTACGTTCGGTTCTGTCTTCATTTTTATGGATGACAGTGCAGGACTGTACTGATTAGCGCTTGTGGAGAGGCCCTTGAAACGATAAGATATTCCGCGAATGGACTGGACTGACCTGCCCTCTCCCCCTTCCACTCCCCCTCCCCACCGCCACCAGCCCCCACCCCCACCCCCACCCCCTCCCATGCCCCCACCCCGACTTAAATCTCATCTAGCATGTTTGGGACGCGTTGGGAGACATATTGCAACATGTCCACAGGCACCAACGACCATCCCACAGTTGTCAAGCGCACTGGTGGAGGAATGGAGTGCCCTACCACAATAACTCCTTACCAACACCGTGGCCAGCATGGGCGAACGTTGCAAAGCATGCACTGCCGTCCATGGTAATATCACACCCTATTAAAAACCATGTCTCGCCTTTTTTAATGTGTAGGGGACCATCATGAATTGCGATGACTTCAGTGTAATCATTGTATTTTAATAAAAGCGTCGCTTCTGTTCGTCTCGTTGCGTATTTCTTTCAGTTACCTTCTGTACTGTGCTGCAGCATTTCTCTCTGTGTATTGCCCAAGTTTGAAGGAGCTTTGTTATTTGGTAGTGACACATCAAGCGAAAGTTATTTTCGTCCCTAAGTTTTGCGCACCAGTGTAGTAACAAAGCAGCAGCGCCGCAAACCACTGTCCCAACTCAAGAGAATTAGTCCCACAAGCAATTTCTCTACTGAATCTAATATGAAGGGCATATTTCAATAGTGGTACAAGTCCATTTTTGTTCATTTTCAGATGCAGAGTCCTAAAGTTAAATGAGCGCTGAAAAATCTGAAGTTGAGATACCAGAAATATTCAAGCATATGGCTTCTTGCTAGAGATGAAAATTTCTATCTCTTTGTTTGGATCTTTAATTTCAGAAGCATTATAGGCAGAAAAGTGGAGGTAATGGACTTGTACCACTATTGAAATAAGCCCTTCATACATGGAGATATGTAACTTAGGTACAGTTCGTGTGTTTATTATTATGATTGGCATATGAAGTGATGAAATGTTGAGTCTGAACACTGGGATGAGCATGCTATAATGGGATTCTGGACAATAATACTTCACGCTGAATATCATCTTAACTTGTCGCAGCACAGGTCCTTGTTTAAAGCATTTCATGCCTTCAAGTCGGTGTTGCCCTGTAGATCTCTTGTTCTAGTTTTCCCAAAGGTGCTGAGTCCTGGCAAGCGTATAGCTTCTTCCGAAAACATATGCCTTGAAAAAAATTGATCTCTGAAACTAGAACTCTTGTAGGAAAATAAGTCTTCTTAAAAAATAATGTTTTTTTTCCAGAAACAAAGTGACTTGACCGACTAGAATGTCTTCGGAAAGTAAAATCTTCAATTATAAACTGAAAATCCTGTGAGAAAGTAAAACCCTCTTGGAGAGTGAAGTTTTTTTGCTGTGGAAAAACTTGGTGAAAAGTATGACTTTCGCCATAAATTAAAATCTCTCGATGTGACATAACAAAATACATCTTCTTATTATTACTAATACTGTATGAGCAAAATAGTCGAGTAAACATTTCATGCTCTTTAAGACAGGCAACCCCGCCCCCCCCCCCCCCCCCCCTCCCAGAAGATATTCGAACTCATTCGCGCAGATCCGGGAATAATTTTTTCGTCTTCGGCACGTTACTGTCGGCAGGGAAGTTTATAGAAATAATAAATTTAGCGATAAACAATCCGCTCCGCTATTCGCAGGCATGTTACGTCGCCAAGGAACAGCGTATTCACTTGTAGGCAGTAAGGGATCATGACTATGTGAAGTTTCTAACGAACAACATCGTTTCTCCTAATTTTTAAAACGTTCCACAAAACTGGTCATCACCGAAAAAACTACAGGGCACTTCAGTAAAAGCCGCATTAGGGCTGCCTGAAGCCCTTGCTCACTTGCATAATTTAATGAGTCCATTTTCTGGATTGTTACTAAGTGACGAAGAAAGATTATTTACCAAGAAATTATCGGCGGCTAGAGTGCTAGTGGAACGCACGTTCGGATTTTTGACGAGCAAGTTGCATATTCTCCCAAAGAAAAAAAACTCCTTTAGAACACGAAGACATTGTTATTCAGTGCATCTCCTTCTTTCACAACATATTAATCGATAAAGGTAGACCCAAAATCTCCCTTCAGTTGAGTTTCTACCAGGACATAATCGAAAACAGCGCTTTGAAGCATGCTTTCAGAAGCAAACAGCGGAGCTTCAAGAAGGATGAGGAGCGGAGGAGAGGTGTTCAAAACCTGTCAGATGTCATTATTGCAAATTTACCTCATGAATCGTTTATTGAATACTGTGACTACTGGGGCTATCATTTCTTTATTAAAATGATAAAATTTGTACGTAACTCAAATATGATAATATACCAAAGTTTATGCGTTTCTTGTCTGTAGTATTTTTGGTAGTTATTTATCTTAATTTTTTGTACTTATACAGTTCATTCCAAGCTTGGCATACCAAACCTCTGTCGTGGAAGTGTTTGTTTTTCTGATCCCACAACACAGAATGTTGGCGTACATATGGGACTTTCGATGTCCATCGCAAGGAATCGCATCCACCAATCGCACGAAACAAAACTCGGAGCTACCGTGCAGCACTGTTCTGCATCGCTCTGTTCAGCCCGCAGTCTAAAACGGGCACCTCGCTATGGTAGTGTTGAAACCAAGCTTCCCCCTCCCCCCCCCCCCCTCCAACCTCGCTCATTACGCGATTTCAGCTTCCATTCCATTGTCATCGCTCCGTTCGGCTCAACATCGCATTGTATTTCATTGGGGGAGCAGTGTAAATTTAAACTAAGCTACCAATTTTTTTTATTGTTCCATGGAGTTATTGTAACCATCAAATGGACATCTGGAAATATTTCAAAAAAGGTGAGTTTAGTTACATTACCTACTTCTTTGCTCGCGTTTTTTAAGAGGCTGAATGTTTAACTAAATTTTATTTTTTCTGTGGATATTATTTTATTATACTGTAATCTGTGAAGCAATAGTAGTGGTAATTAGTATTCGATGTTCTCTATACAAACTGCGATATGGTGCATAAACAGATTCATGCTATTTATGCTGGAACAACGAATATTGTATAATGAAATGTGGCTCGAAATATCTTGAGAGTGTTACAACAGCAAATTACTTTCGTTCCAGACATAAATTGATAGTTGCTTGAATTACAATTCTGTCTGCTTCGTGTTGCATTTGCTAAAAGTCATAGGAGTGTAAATGATGTGAATATATTAACAAGTTCACAAATAACAATAATATCTCATGGCTCACGGCCAGGTGAAAGTAACTGAGAAATTTGCGGCAAATCCTAGAAGATTATTACTGAATTAAAAAGTTGTATTTTTAAACAAGTGCATTCTTGTATTTAAAATGTTTATTAAAAGCAGTTTTTCACTGGTTTACTGTTTTTTTAATAAGAAGTGCTGTTTTTGTCTCGAGTCCTTGTTTCCTGAGACTAGTATGACCTGCCCCCCCCCCCCCCAAGTTCAGATCCTGGGTACACCCTTGCAGGCAACCCAACCTACATTATCTGCACCAGTTGTAGATTATGTAAGTGGGGTTGCCTGTCTTAAGGGGCATTAAATGTTTTCTAGGCCAGTTTTATTTTGCTAATCCTTCTATGAGGAATCAGCCCTAGGTATTGTTTACTATCAACAGCTCAAAGATAAAACTGAACGAAACTGAAACATGGTTCAAATCAATATTTCTCCTCTGTCTACGAGAAAAGAGAAAGAGGAAGGGATGGCAGAGGGAAGTAATTGTAGGAAGAAGGCTTGTAACTAGTGTGCAAACAGTTCAAAAGACGCCAGTGTTGGGCACTGATAAAGTCATGAATAGTGAAGTGTGTTATCGGAAGAAAGTAATAAACAGTTAAACAGTGTTCTACCAGATTCATAACCCTATGGCGCTTGATGGCTAGCAAGAAGCTCCGGTCCAGCAGTAAAAACCTCGTAGTGACCGCTGCAGATGCTATTTTTATGATCAAAGCCAGTTTGTTACACATACAGTCCAGATGGAAACTGGAAATGTTGTTCAATGGAGTCTGGGATCTGGCAATGGTCACAAAGCGATCTTAGCACTTGGATGATGCGTATTAATTACTCGGATGGGTACAGTTCAAGTGACAATGTTTTGTTAAGTATGCCCAGTGAAGATGAGACCAGTGAAAGAAATTTTTCAAAACTGCATATGATTCTCTAAGAAAAAAATCTGAGTCTTAGGGGTAAGGATGAAGTAGAAAGCTGTAGATAAAAGCGGTGGACAATGTTAGGTGATGTAGGTGATGTATTTGAGCTAGGTGTTGACAGCAGCATGAAAGGACAGAGGTGAAAATGTTACCACCTTCAAGAATTCAAGATGATGTTTGGTTATTGTCGATGGTATCCGTTTGTTTTGGAAGTCCTTTCAAGAAATATTGTCGTGCAGTGACGCGCAGTGTTTCTGACACCGTGACCACCTACATCGAAGGGAGTGGCAATACTTCACAAGAACTCCAAATGTACCAGGGAGCAGGAGCTGCGACTTTACAGACGGCCACGCTAGAGATCGGTAGAACTGCTACAATGTATTGTAGACGCGTAAAAACAGAAGTATTATAAAAAGCTTTCTGAGGGCGATCAAAATGTTCAACATTTTGTTTGAAGGGTGTGGTTTTCGTATAAGTTGTGCTTTGATAGCAAGCGAATTAGTGCAGTGATTAGCACACTGCATTTAACTTCAGGGGGACTACTGTTTATAATCCGGTCCGGCCATCCAAATTAAGGTTTAGGTGATTTTCCTAAATTGTTTAAGGCAGTGCTGAGAGAGTTCTTTTGTGAAGGACACGACTAATTTCCTACGCACTCGATGTTGTTTACTTTCAACAGCTCAAGGGTAAAAATGAACTAAATTGAAACATGGTTCAAATCAATATTTCTCTCCTGTCTATGAGTCTTGTGCTACGTCTCTAAAGACCTCATTGTCAACAGAACGTTAAATTCTGATTTTCCTTTCTTTTTTGATTGCAGGTTAGTTATCAGATCCTGTGGGCAGGCCCACAGGTGCATCCCCAAATGCACCTTGATCTCAGTCCGTGGCAACCAGGGTGGTGCAGTTCAAGTGGTGAACGATCAGTAAGCAAAAGTATCTCATACAGTGTGTTCAGGCGCGCGCCATTACATCTCTGACAGTAGTCCAGAATCCGCTGAGCGAGCTGGGCGTCTCCATTGTCGTTAATAAATAGGGTAATGTAATATGCGTTCATTCACGTGACTGATCTGAGACCAGTTAAGGAGTTGAGTACAGGGTGGTCCAGAAGTCAGGATCTGAAAGTATTCAAGTAACTTAACACGTAGTTTCGCGGTTACATGGATCTGGAAATGTATTCTAGGTTGGAAATAATTTCCCCTGACCATTGTACGTCTGTCTTCTGGTAGAGCTCACTCAAATTACAGTAATGTAGGCGATAATTGCTGTACGTCAAATCATAACAATGCAGGCGTCGCTCTATGAAAATACAGTATGAGATCGTGTTGTTTTGCTACGAAGGTGATACTGTTGTAAACATTTGTATTATAAGCAGATTCACAACTGAATAACTTAGTGTGTGGTTCCATGAAAAGGAAGAAACGGGTGAATCGTATGATGGAATTAGGGAAAAAGTTTACAACCGCTTCAGGAAAGAAGACCCAACGAAGGTTAATTATCGAAACTGGAAAGAAAGGCGTTTGCAATGGGGTCTCTGACAGATGTACCCAAAAAATGCGACAACGATAATGAAGTCATTGAACGCTTAAATGGGTCATTACTTCATTCACTAGCAAAGCCGACAAGGAAGCGATTGGTGGAGATGAACATTCCCAGAACTCCATGCGTCTTTGGATGAAGAGAGAAGGTTACCTTTCATTCATACCCAGCAGCATCAATGAATTAAGTGATCATTGTATTGTATGTTAACCGGGGGCCTAGAAACGACGGAGAGGCTCCCTCCCTGCCGCAGCTGCAGTGGTCCACATCCCCACGACAACTACCGCAGTCCACTTCACCCCTCCACCGCCCCATACCGAACCACTCTTTCAGGGTTATTGTGCGGTTCGGTCGCCGGTAGATCCCTCTACCCCCCCCCCCCCCCCACCACCACTCCTAGGGAACGTCTCACACCAGACGAGTATAACCCCTATGTTTGCGTGGGAGAGTAATGGTGGTGTACGCATACATGGAGAACTTGTTTGCGGAGCAATCGCCGACATAGTGTAGCTGAGGCGGAATAAGGGGAACCAGCCCGCATTCGCCGAGGCAGATGGAAAACCGCCTAAAAACCATCCACAGACTGGCCGGCTCACAGGACTTTGACACAAGTCCACGAGGCTGATTCGTGCTGGGGACCAGGCGCTCCTTCCCAGTCTGGAAAGCTGTGCGTAAGTGATCATGATATGAATATGCAACGTGATTCGCGCGAACAGGTACTTGCAACTTTTCTAACATTAGTGGCAAGCCATAAGATTATGATGACAGATGAATGTGCTCTGTATCTTAACTCCCGATCTGGAAATGCTTATATCTGGGCGAAAACGAAACCTCATTATTATAAAGAAATTAACCTACACCCTCCTCATGTTATGCTATGGGCCGGTGTTACCAGTGACCTTATTGTAGGGCAGTACTTCTTCGATTGTTCTGTGACAGAGGCATCATACCCCCAGATGTTATCTAACTGGCTGTTACCTAACTCAACAAATTTGGTCTACTGAACGACAGGTTAGTGCCCCTGGACGCTATTGAAATCCTGTTCAAGACTGGTTGACTAACCAGTTTCCATTATGGATTGGACTTGGAGGGCCTCTTATATAGCTATCCAAAATCCCAGACTTAATAACACGCAATAGCTGGCTGTGGTCCTTCTTAAAGGAAACGATTTCAGCAACTCGTACAACTTTGTTCAAAAGCTGAAAGAATAGACAGCTGTACCCTGAGAATGATAAATCCCGAAATGCTGCACCGGGAAAGCAGACGCTCATGGCAGCGAATCCAACTCTGCACCGAAAATGATGGTCAGCATAAAGAGGGTTTGAAATATGTAAGAAGTACATAAGAACATTTGTTTCTGTGTTATTCCATTCTTGCATGTATCTTTTTCTGTCAAATACAATTTCTGCTAGAGCTAGGGAGTTGTTTCATGCTCCTGTTTGCCTTTCATGTTGCTTCTTGTTTCGTTACAATGACATTAAACATTTCCGATCGTGACTTCTGGCCCACTCTGTAAATGTTGCAAGAGCTGTTCCGTGGCAAGCGCAAATCTGCCTGAAGGGGTAGAGGCTTCGCTAATGTCTCATGAAAGTTAATGGTACACACCCGTTGGATGCATAGCACAATAAGGCCGAAAACGTTGGTTGGAAACTGAAAGTCGACATAGCATGCAATTAATACCATGACCAATCCAAACATGTGCTCTCTAAAAGTCTAAAAAGGTAATCGACCTGGACGTTTCAGCTCGCTACATCAGTTAAATTAAATCTCTCAAATGGATCAAAACATTCAGCATTGATCAACCCTCCATCACACTGAATTGGCGTCAGTCTGTAGCAGTAGATAAACTGCTCTCTGGCTAAGATGTCACTGAGGCACTCGTAGTTCTCCATCCCAGGAACGTCTCTGGTCAGCGTCTCTAAATAGCGTCGAAAAATGGCTGGGGCACCAGCAACCCCAAACAGAAGCTGGTTGTAACGAAAAAACCCAAGGCACATTGACGATCACGATAGACATCAATGTCTCACCCAAAGAGAGTTGGAGGTAGGCATCAAGAAAATCAATTTTGGAAAATACGTTTCCACCCACTATTTTTGACAGAATGTCCTCAACCTTTGGTATGGGGTAAGTATCAATAACAGATTGTGCATTGACAGTGGCTTTAAAATCCACACAAACTCGAAGAGACGTGTTCAGCTTTTTGATGACAATGATGCGTGAAGCCCAGTGACTATGGTGCACTGGCATCAGGACTCGTTGACCTTCCAAACAACGGAGCTCCAGCTGCAGCTCATCATGGAGTGAGGATGGTACTGGACAAACTTCATTGAACTTTGGAACTGCCAAGGGGAGGAATTCGACATGGGCTTCGAACCCAGAGACCTCTGGAGAGGTGTCAGAAAAGATGTCTAAGAATGAGTCCAGAAGCTCTTGCAACTGAGTGTCCAAAGACAAGCTCTTGATATCAAGTGCATAATCATGCGGCTCTAGGCCCAGGGAATGGAAAAGGTCCATCCCTAATAAGATGGTGGCCTTGGAGGACTAAAATCCGTGCTGTGACATAATGCGTGATGTACTGGACCAGTGCCAAGAATTGCCCCTGTAGTAGGATGACATCGTTGCTGTAACTCTTCAGAGGGGTTGTGATTGGACAAAGCGGTGGCGATCACAAATGGCGGTGCATGTCCCTGTCAATGATGGTGGCTGAGATCCCTAAATCCACTTGAAAAATGAGAGGGGTACCGTTTACCTACGTTGTCAGAGTGATAGCCACCATCGTGTGTGGAAAAACCAACCCAAATTAAACTAGCGGAATTTAGTCTGACTAGCCCTGACAGATGCTGGAGGATCTAATATAATGTGGTCCATGGCCATCAATGCTGACCACCGCCAGTCTTCAGCCTTATGACCCTGTGTCCCACAGGGCTGACCGGGTCACCCTCCAGAAACGACGATTTCGTCGTGATGCGTAACACAAAATTGACTACATGAAGGCAATGTTGCTTTTGCAAGATTGGAAACCATCAAACATTACGTCACGCCTACAGACTGCACTCAGAGTGGCTGAGCCTTGGTTGGAGAAATAGCGTGTTAGAGTAAACGTCGACAAGTGCGAAACCGTTCTGTTCACTAGAAGACCGAAGCAACTGCGCAAACACCGATACTGCAGACCAATAACTCTACATGCACGCCCAAGACGTTTCCGTGAGAAAGTCAAATACCTCGGTGTCTGGCTGGACCGGAAATTACTCTGGGGGGACAACATACAACACATGACCAACCGAGCTAGCGCGAGGCTCAAACAGCTTTAACCTATGCTCAACAGGCGTAGCACACTGAACAGAAGGGTGTCGAGGTCCATGTACATGACACTTATCCGACCCCTGATGACGTACGCAGCTCCTGTCTGGGGATACGCTGCGCCTACACGCCTGCGCCGTCTGCAGCTCATACAAAACAAAGTACTCAAAATCATAAGCAATGCTCCATGATACACACGCATAGCGGACCTTCACCGGGAATACCGACTTGAGACTCTCACGGAGGTAATCCACAAACTCACCACAAGCCTATACAGAAACTTCAGACATTCGCAGAACCCATTTATTCTGAATCTGGGGAACTACGACCACAACCATAGATGGAAACATAAAAGACCAAAAGACATCTATGGCCAAGCACACGCAAACACAACGGTACAGGTGAGCCCCTGTTAATCAGACGCCATTATTGGATATCCAGCTGGAATACACTGCCGAATAACTGGCACCACGCAGGGAAGCCGTACCGTACACTGCATGCAGACAAGCTCCACACATCCCTCACACAGTGAGATGATCTATGGCCGATCTCCTACTACTGTATAACGATCTTGATTGTTCCAGGAATGTAGCGGCTGCATCAACTGGGATACATCGCCATCGCTTGCCACGGTAATGATGCATGATACCCATACTAACAAATCCAACCTTGCATGAACTATCGCAGCTAGTAAGCCACTACTGCTCTTACTACCCATCCCACTGTCGCAGAGGTTTTTTTCCCACGGCACGAGCCTTGGCACTTTTTTCCCTCTGCTCTTCAAATTGCTACCCTCACTCGCGTTTCGTCCACTATTTATCACCTGATGGACCGTGTTAATGCGTAGTCTTACCCAGACGCACGGATAACATCACAGCCCAGCATCCTGCGATCCACTTACTAGATAACTAACATGTTGACGGAGGTGACAGTAGAACTTCTGGTTTGGTCACCACGTTGGTGCGGGCGTGGAGGGGCCCCATCTCTATACGGCTAGAAGGCAGTTCGACGCGCCATCCAGACTTACACAGACCCGCCATCCTGGTAGTAACATCCATGCGCCTCGTCTGCTGGTAGCTTCAGACTGTGACTCAAGAGTGTCATGTAACGGTGGTCTGGCCTTCCTGGACAGCTTTGTGGTAATGCTGTGCTTACCACAGTGTAGTAGTTTTGTTTCCGTCTTTTCCTTGGCGAATTTTCTCGAACTAGAGACTTGTGAGGAAAACATTTTATTTTATTATTCTTCTGTTAAAAGATCTGAAGTGGGATCCATACTTTACTTCTTGCTTAAATTTTGTTTTGTTTCGACTACTTTGTCGACATCAGCAATGCTCTTATTTATTTGTTTTTTCCAATAAAACAGATCGAGAAATACTGTTCGTGTTTTATCTCTGCTACCAGAGACACAACAGTGCTGACGAGGATGGCTGTGTTATCTGCGTAGATTGCCATCGTTGTGTTGTGTGTGGTCGGGAGATCGTTTATGTAGAAGTTAAACAGTAGGGGCCTTGGATGCTCCCCTGGGGTACTCCCAGGGAAGCATCGTCCGTGTCGTGTTGATTGTTTTTCCTGCACGTCAGTGTTGAAACTCCTGTCTGTGAGGTATGAGTGTATTAGACGCACCAGCCCGTCGGGGAATCCCGCGTCGCTGAGTTTGCGAATGAGGCCATTATGCCATAGACAGTCGAAAGCCTTTTCGATGTCCAGGAACACCGCCCCTGTAGCTTCGTTTATGTTGAATCCATGTGTTAACGTTCAACGACCCGTAAGAGTTGTTGTGTTCTAGGCGCTGCAGTCCGGAACCGCGGGACTGCTACGGTCGCAAGTTCGAATCCTGCCTCAGGCATGGATGTGTGTGATGTCCTTAGGTTAGTTAGGTTTAAGTAGTTCTAAGTTCTAGGGGACTGATGACCTAAGATGTTAAGTCCCATAGTGCTCAGAGCCATTTGAACCATTTTTAGTTGTTGTGTTGTGGAGTGGTGATTCCTGAAGCCGAATTGCTCCGGTCTCAGGATGTCATTTGTTATGCAGTGCCTAGTGATGCGTTTGAGAATCACCTTCTCAACAATCTTACTGAGCGAGCTCAGAAGGCTGATGGGTCGGTAATTTTGTGGGAGGCTATGGTCTTTCCCCGGCTTCCTGAACATCAGGACCTCGGCCATCTTCCAAAAGGCGGGGAAGTGTTGGTGTTTTAGTATGGCATTCGTTATGTGTGTTAGGTACTCAGTAGCTTTATCTGTGAACTCCTGGAGGACACGGTTTTGAATGCCATCATGACCAGGGGCTTTCCTAGCAGCGGAATGCATAGCCCAGGAGACTTCGGCTGTGCTAGCATGTCGAATGTCGTCGCGCGATGGTTGGGCTAGAATGCGTGTAACCTCTTGGCAGTGTGCGATTTCCAGGGGGGGATGGGGGGATTTGCCCCCCTCTGCATGGAGACCATCCCCTCCTCTGGCTTTAGTTTATGCATCCCAACCTGGGATGTTTATTTCCCACGCACTGGAGTAAAACTTTACATATAATTTAAATTTGTGGAGCCGAACACTGAAAGTTTTTAATACAGTCTTACTATTAATATGTTTGCTTATTAATTTTGAAAAAGTGTCATGTAGCAGTTAAGCATTTCAAAACATTTAGAACTAAATCATCGCTCTCATGTTGTCATTGTTGCTTTCGTCTGAGGTGCGTCATCCGTTTGCTTTCGAGCTTGCGAGGGAAGTAGTGTGGCAGTATTACCGCAGCAGTCGTGCCGCAGAGTTGGGTGAGCTGGGGGCTGAAAGTCCCACCCCGGGCCCTGACACAGGGTGGTGACCGGCCAGGTACCTGTGCGAACATTTACCGTTAGGCTACCTTTTGGCAACGGTATGGAGCGGACTAACGCGCCTGGGACGAAAGCACACATTACTAAATAACGCACCATCATGTGCTTCTAGTTCCTAGGATACTATTTCGTGGACCTCCTTTAAATACTCTTCTCTTCCACCATCGTTTTCTTTTCCTTTGGTTTTCATTTCCGTTGCTAGCTGCATGTGCAAGTACCAAGTAGGCCACCGCTGTGATACTTTATCATCCTTTATACTGCAAGACCGACACACGTGTGGCACAAATTCTGTTGCTTTGGTATAAATTAACCTGCCGCATGCAACATACGCCGCAAGATGTTGCCTGTTGTAGCATGCTACGAGGCGACGCACGCCACATGTCCGTAGTATGCCACAATCTTGCAAGACGTCGCCCCAGCGTAAACGAGGCTTTGAAGCCAGGTCTGTATTGTATGGTGGATGTGATGTGTTGCGTACGAAACTAAAACCTGCAATCAGATCCAAACGTCGTGGAAAACTGTGAAGAGGTGTCATCCTGCAGCAAGATAACGCTCGCCTACATTCTGCCAAACGGACAGCCGATGCAATAAAGGAGTTGAGAGATTCAAGGTGCTGGAACATCCACGATACAGTACAAACCTGGCTCCAAGTGATTTTCACATGTTTGGACCCTTAACGGAAGCACTACAGGGAAGAAGATTTGAAAGTGATGAAGACGTCATTGCTGCGGTGCAAACTTGGTTACAGATGCAACCGAAAAACGTATTTTCTGATGAAACAAAAAAAAAACTCGTAAAACTTCGGGAAAACTGCATTGAAGTCTAGGAAGGTTACGTAGAAAAATAACGCATTTTCAGTTTTCTATCATCAGAATAAGTACAACTTTTCACAAATGTGCCTTTACTTTTTGAATTCCTGTCGTATACCTGTATGTAGATGATTTTGTAAATAAACTTTATCAATAATGTACTTTTAAAGATATAACAAGGGATGGCTTTTCTGATAGTGCATACGCGTGAATAGTGAGTTTCGGCATTAACATCTATTTATAAATAACTGTTTAACCATGGATAACGCCAGAGTCCAAGCTAGTAACATATGTAATTATACTAACCCCCTACGACATCCCCCTCACTGGTAAAAGCACAAATCGCACACTGCCTCTTGGTCAGTAGCAAGTGTGAACACTGAATCTGATGGTACCAGGTTCGGTGTAAATGACGCTGCGAGTGTGCGGGCCATTAGTTCTGCTTTCTCTTCCGCTGATTATGCAGGTCCGTCAGGCCCTTGAAGCGTTGGGGTGTATATTTTCTCCCTGGTGAAGTGTCGGGCTAGTTGCCACACACCAGGTCGTGCGGTGTCCAGCCCTTCGAGGTTTTGGTTCCACTGTTGTGTTCTATGTGTTTGTATTTTATCGTGTATGATGCCTGTAGCCTGTTAATGTGCCGTTTGAAGTACTGACGCCTGGTGCGCTGCCATTGTCTCCTGAGGCGATTCCTCATTGAGATTAGGCCCAGGATTTCCTGGGGCAGGGCGGCATTGTGTTGTTGTGAGGTGCGATCAGGTATGGTGCCTGCCATTGCGTCCTGGACGGCGTTGGTGAGGGTTTCTACTGCCTCGTCAATTTGTGCTGTTTCATTAATTTCGTGTATGGGTGGGATGTGGCTATCGAGTGTTTCCTTGAACAATGTCCAACTCGCACGCCCGTAGTCCAACATCTTGCGTTGTTCCATGTGCTGCAGTGTTTCCTCAATGTATAGTATTACAGGTTGGTGGTTTGAGGGTAGATCGTTTTCAACGGCAACGTTGAGTGTCGATGTAATGCCCTTGATGAGGGCCATGTCTATCATGTCTGGCCTGTGTCCCCTCTGATAAAGAATGTGCGTCGGTTCAGTCGGCGCTAGTATAATGTAGTTTCTGCCTAGTGAATGTTCGTACAGTGTTTTGCCGTTGGGATTTCGTATGCGTGAATTCCATTCTGGGTGTGTTGCGTTCAGATCCCCAGCGACTATTACTCGCGGTGAAATGTTGAGTAGTGTGCTGATATCGCGTGTTGAAATGCTTACAGGGATGTTGTATATCGATATTAGTGTGGAGTAGGCTCCGTTGAACTTGACTCTGACGGTCGTAGCCTCGATTTTTTCCAGTTCAGGGAGCTCTATGTTTGTGTGCTCAATATCTTTGTGTATGACGATTGCAGTTCCACCTGCCACGGCGTCGCCCGGTCGGTGGGTACGATAGACGCAGTAGCCCGGAAAGTTTAATTGTTTGTTCGGTTTAAGCTTAGTCTCGCTCAGTAGCGCGACAAGGATTCCCTTGCGCTCCATGAACGCGGCAAATTCTGCCCTTTTGTTGTGGATCGAGTCTGCATTCCGACGGTTCGTTGGCTTATAAGGCCGGACGGATCTTCAGGCACTATTTTCTATCAAGGAGTGGTGTAGGAAAATAGTCCGCTTGCCGACAGCAACATCTGGCGCTGCTGTCGATCCGCGATGCTTGGGTCCTGGCAGCCGTTGGCTAAGACACAAGGCTGTGCTTTCGTCTTTGGCAGCAGCCTCCGTCGTACCGTAAACTGTGATGAAGGCATCTCGCAGTTCTATTCTGTCATGCAGGATGCCGAAATTGCGGGCAGAAATGGCCTGAAATCTGGTGAGACAATTCATGCTTCTTGCATCACACCCGCACATTCATCCCTGTTGGTGCATGACTGTTGTTTAAAAAAGGAAATCACTGTGCTGCCTCATCCTCCGTACTCTCCAGACCTGGCCCCCGCAAATTTCTTTTTATTTCCAATGTCGAAAACGCCGTTAAATGTACGAAGATTCGCAACGACAGACGAGATAAAAGAAAAGTCGCAGACGGCGCTTCGCGCGATCAAGCAAGAGGCGTACCAAGACTGTTTACGGAAGTGGAAACGGCATTGGGACCGATCTGTCAATTTCGGAGAGTATTTCGAAGGAGACCATGCACAATACGTAAAAGGTAAGCGTAGAAAAATTTTGCGGACAAAGTTCCGAAATTCTTGAACAGAGCTCATACACAGTGCTTGGGATGCCAGAAATGTGATGTAATGTAATGTAAGCCACTTGATCAGCTTGTCCAGTGTACTGAATGCCCAAATTATTAGGCACCATTTTAGCCAGCAACGAGCTCACCACATCTCCTATATAACATTGTGAATCTGTAGGGTGTGTACATTCCATGTACATGGTCTCGTACCAAAATTCTGTGTTGAACATAAGACTTTTGTATCAGGTCTCTGATCAACACTTTAATCCGATTGATAGCAAAAATATTTTATATTATTATTTTAATTTCAATATATTGTACTCTCTCAGGGCCAAAAAGTAAAATTCCTTTGGTGTTTTGTATCAATGGAGGCGATTAATTGGACAGGCTTTTAGGCAATTGATAAACATTGTTTTGGAGACTCTGCTCCTCCATACATTGCATGACAGTACATTCATCTGTACACCAAAATCCGAACACCAAGCAGAAGCAACTTGAGGGTCCAAGGCGACACAACCTTTATAAAACTGTTGACGGGTGTATTGAACAGATAAGTGAAGGTGTGAGGATTGAGATGTTGACTGGCCACAGTTCACTATCAATAACGTTGGTTAGGAAATTTTCCTGGTGCATAGAGCCTGTTGAGGCACCCAACCAAAGACGAACATATGTGGCAACTGTGTTTGGTTCTGTCGGTTAGACGTACTTCAGGCCCGATTTTGTCAAAAGTATTTGAAGCTGATCAGAACAGTTAAAACCCAGTCTCTTGTAAACATTCAAAACAACACAATTAATTATCTCTGACAACGGGAATTGGTATGTGTAAAGTGGTACACGAGTGTGTTATGCAAGCCATGATAGAAATCACATCTCTCACCACTGCAATTAATCTACAAGAGGGCGCAGACATTGATAAGGACAGTTAACAGACACGAGCAGTTTTATCAGTTTGAATTGGTGAATAGTTTGCAGAATACAAGGAATTCCTTGGCTGTGCATTACTATGGTGCTAGCATTGGGACCGATATTTGTAATAGGACCACAGCACATTAAATCTGCTATTTTGCTGTTAGTGGCTTCTTAGAGGAAGACAATATTTGTGTCTGTGGTTCATAAATATTAGTGAAAACTTAATGCATTGGTAAAGGAAGACTGGGTTTAATGTCCCCTCAACATCAAGGTCATTAGAAACGGATCACAAGCTCGGATTGTGTCAAGGATAGGGAAGGAAATTGGCCATGTCCTTTAAAAGAAACCATTTACATGGAGTGATTTAGGGAAATCATAGAAAACCTAAATTTGGATGGTGGGAAGTGGGTTTGAATCATCATCCTCCATAACTTGAGTCCACTGTGCTAACCACTGCACCACCTTGCTTCCCTCAACGTATCACTAACTGACAATATATGTTCATTTTATCCAGGTTGTGTGGGGTGAACCCAGGTGGTGAAGTGCAGGGTGTTGAGGTGGTGGTGGCCAAAGAAACTTGCCTGCTTGGTGAAACATCTTTATATAGTATTGCACTACTGTGGCGAAGTTCTGTGATGTACGAACACACCCTATTGTAGGTGCATGGTCTGCTGGTTGCACCTTCAGCTGTGGAAGGGTGCCCTGATTTGCTGACGTTATTTCCTTCATTCAGCATTGTGTGTCCCACTCAACACAGTGTGGCTATGAGCAAGAAATATCAGTGGTGCCACATCTAGATTCTCATAGAGGTCCATTGCTACCAGAAGATCTCACCCAGGTGTAGGTAGATGGCAGTGGTTATCACCCTGGCCATTAACTGCTGCGCACCAAGGCAGAAGTTCAGCAGTTGCTGTATATAGCTTGTCTGTTATACTGTTTCACGTCCACAGGTGCAACTTAACCCCAGAAAATGTATGTGACAGACCACAGGAAAGTCTGCAATTTGTGGAGATCAATACAAATGAGCATTCTAAGAAAGGTAAAGCAATGCACAGATGTGTGGTTTCCTGGAAATAATTGTGTGTTGTACACTCTTTTGAGTCTTACTACACAAAGACAAACTACAAGGGCATTCAACAAGTAACGCACCACACTTTTTCCCGGCCAATTTCAGTTGAAAAAACGCAGAATTTGTTGTGGAGCGTCATGGAATACACTCACTTCAGTCCATGTAGTGTCATGAAGCTCCAATGTGTGCAACACTATAATAGTCCTCAAAATGGCGTCTGTAACAAAGCTGCACTTCAAGCAAAGAGCTGTCATTGAGTTTCTTTTTACAGAAAAACAGAGCACTGCAGATATTTGTAGACCCTCGCAGAATGTCTACATAGACCTGGCAGTCAACAAAAGCACAGTAATTCATTGGGTGAGGAGTGTGTCATCACCACAACAAGGTCGCACTAATACTTCTGATCTCTTGCGTGCGGGCTGGTAGCACACAGATGTGATTCCTGCAATGTTGGAACATGCAGACACACTCACTCAAGGTGACTGATGGATCATAATTAAATACCCCACAGCTCAGCAGAACATTTCTGTAGGTAGAGCTGACACACAAGTTCGTCAGCTGGGATACTCAAAGATGTGTGCTCACTGGGTTCCTCACAACCTAACAGAAAACCATGTAGAGCAATGGAGGACCATCGGTGTGGAACTGCTTGCGTGTTTCAAGGCTGACTGTGATGATATTTTATTGCACATTATCACAGGCAGTGAAACATGGATTCATCATTTTGAACCGTAAACAAAATGGCAATCCATGGAGTGATGCCACAACATCTCTCTTGTGAAAAATAAGTTCAAACCCGCACCCTCAGCTAGTAAGCTCATGGCAACAGTCTTCTGGGACTCTGAAGGGGTTATTCTGTCTGATTACCTCCCTCTTGGAGCAATTATCAACTATGAAGAGTATCACACTACCCTCCATAAACCGAAGTAATCATTTCAGTGTATTCATTGCCATAAAAACACAAATCAACTTCTCCTTCTCTATGACAATGCAAGGCCTGACATAAGTCTATGCACCTGAGCAGAGTTCACAAAACTTCATTGGACTGTTCTTTCTCACCCTCCCTACAGCCTGGATCTCGCAATCTTCAGCTTCAGTCTTTTTGGTCCAATGAAGGATGCAATCTGTGGGAAGCAATACTTAAATAAAAGGGATACAGCAAGACATTGACTATGATGTCGACCAGTTGAGTGGTACCAGGTGGGCATACATGCTCTCCAAGTAAAGTGACATAAGGCCATCGCATTGACAGAGATTAGGTTGAAAAGTAGGGTTTTGTAGACACAAAGTGGGGAATAATATGGTGTATTGGAATTTTGAATAAAACCAACTTGGTAAAACAAAAATGTATTGCATTACTTATTGAATGCCCCTCCTACTAATTGTCTTTTCAAGACGGATGAAATTAAACTAACAAGAATTAAAATTTCATTGAACAAATAAAAGCAAATTGAAAATGTATTTTTTAGTTCATCAATGCCAGTCCAAAGGTCACCTAAAAATGAAGGATGAAAAACACGCAAACTGTGTAAAAATATTTGCACATCTACATTAAAAATTTGAAGGTTCTCTCCAGATAAGTAACATGCTGACAAATACACAGAGACTGGAAGTTTGAAGTGTTGAGACGTCTATTTCATTTGGGAACTAAACTAAAGTAAAAGTACAGCATGTACTGTGTCTTATGGACAAAGATAATAAATGATCATCTGTTTACAAAATTGAAAGCTAAACCCTCCAGTGTTCAGGACAATTTTTTCATAAACCTCCCCAATTTCTAAACCTTGCCAGTCCTTTTCTTTCATCCTTCTTCCCTTCCCTTCAACTCTTCTGTCAGAACAGGCCACTGGCTATGAAAGCTAGCAAATTTCCATAACTTTTACATCTGTTTCCTCCTGCCACCACTTGGTGAGTGATTTTTTATCTATGTAATTATATTATATTTTCAAACATTTATTATTTATGAAATTTAATTATTCATACATCAACAAAAGATATTCAAACACCTCAATATAGTGGTCCTGAAGATTTTAATGCACAGATGCACACAGAAGGTACCATTTCTGTACAGTTCCATAAACTGTTCAGACCCATGCACATCTTGTCATTTCTGGCTATCTATGAACAAAGTATTGACAGAAAACGCACAGGAAAGGATGAACATTTTGAACTGTGTACACCTACAGCTGTGCTGTACCAAAACTACAATTCGGTAGTGTTGAACACTACATAAACGACATAGTAAATATAAGCATTACTGGTTGTATTGGTAGTCTTTGCAGGGAAAGAAACATAAATGAATGTGTGTGAGAGACAAACTTGAAGCCAATGACTTCTCTTTGTTTTTCTTTGCACATAACGTAAACCACACATAGTTCAGTGTTAGTCCACTATGTATTGTATATTCTGTATTCTTACAAAATATAAAATGGATTTTATAAGTAATTAAAATTAGTTGATAACATAACTTCTGCACTTTTATGCAACCAAAGCAATTACTTTCAATTCAGATTCAGTTTACATGCACAAACATGAAAAAACCTATATTATTATTGATGTTTTTGGATTCAAAAGAACATTCTTCGTCATGATCAAAAGTAAGTGCAAAACTTGTTTATGAGTAGCAGACACATGTTTTTCAGAAGCTCAACAGAGCATTAAAGTGATGTTGGATGCGTTTTTGTTTTGCAATTTTTTTTTAAATTTTACCTCTCTTTAGGGTTTGCATTTTCTACCACTACATGACAAATCTGTAATTTTTTAATTTTTACAACAGCAGCACACTGTTTCATATTACAAATCAACCAATTTTTAATAAAACCTGGATTAAATATTGGCAATTTCGGTTTTGCTATAAATACTGTTTATTTTTAAGTAACATACTAGAGGATAAATACGTAGCACAAAAATTTTCCTTAGGTCACATGGCTCTTCATATATCCTTACTCAGTTTCTAGATGGTTCACCATCTCTGGTTTCTAGGGTAGCAAGGCACTGATTGTATACATAAACAAAATGATCAAAATGAGTAATGCCTGCGAAGAAGTCAACACACATAAAGTATAGACGATGTGGTTACTGCCCAAAGCTCCTGGAACTACTGTAGTTTACAGTGACTTACAATGGCCTATGGTAGTTTTACAACTATATTTACACCACATTTCTAAACTTACATTAAAGCTATTGTAATGGCATCAAGGATGTGGACACCATTTAAAGCCAGGATGGTCATTTTTGCCCCAGGATGCTGTGTGCAGGATGGTGTCTTGTGTTCTACCAGTACTACAATGAGCACATAATCAGAAGAGTTCAGTTAACATTAATATTCTTTATTCTGCAAGATTTGCATACAGAGGTTAATGATGGCATGTCACTGGCATATGTTAACAGCCAGACAGTGATTGCTACCTCAGCGTAACACATGCCGATGTGCTTGGATCACAGCAGTATGACTATGTAAGGCGATTGTGCTGCGTCAACAGAAGGCCATGGCTGGCTCTGCTGATGTAAGGTAGGCACACCTGATGGTCAGCAGGCTTATGTCACAGTGGACATGAACAGCAGCCTGGCATGCAGATGCCCAATGCTGAGCTTATGACCTTTGGAGATGCCTGGAAGAAATTAGAAACAGAGCAAGTATGAGTCTAATGTTCAGCCTGCATACTTTACAAATCAAGGTACCAGTGTTACGTCCGCGTTAACAGCCTTCCTTCCCTTCTGTTGTACTTCCACGAGTATGACAAGTTTGAGAACTTGGCACTACTGTCGTTTCATACTAGTTTACTTGTTCTCTCTAACTGAAGCATGTAGAAGTATAAGGCTGGTTGTGACTTATTGTTAGTTTGGAAGATGAATACACAGTCTTGCTGCTGTAAGGTGACACTGACAAGGTGAAATGACCTATCATCAAGATGAAATGGTATTTAATGAAACTGTGTCTTGTGAGGCTCTGGAGGGTGTAAGACAAAAAATAATTGATGCTAAGTACACCATTACATATGTGTTCCACTAGAGGAGAAGTGATGTCTGGGATAAATTTCATGCTATAGTCCACGCTCCAGGTGGACACCATACACATTTAGTCCAATGCAAACAAAATGCTTGTATTCTAACTTATTCCACATCCACCATGCAAAAACATTTGTGCTGCATCAAACAAAAATGGAGCACAGGGCAATCTCATTAGTATTTTCGTGCAAAAGGTGTGCACTACTTCTGTATTCATTTGGCTATGGCCTTTTGTTTATATGGTGACAGCAAGTTTTGTAGCTTATCTTTCACTTCTGTAATTTATTTTAATAATTAATCACCAATTAGAGATTGCACTTGATCCTCATGTCATATTTTCCTGATACTGTCATCACAGACTTGGAAAAGCCTTGAAAGTGAGTATATGTCAATGTAATTGTTAGACATTCTCTGAATAGATATTAACTAGTAAAATAAATATACAGCTGTCTTTGAAAACGTTTTGTCTATAAAAATGCACGTATAAACAGAACAATGTTCTCTTCTAGCCAGTCAGTCATTATACTGGCATATAACAGGCTTCTGCCATTTGGGCAACTTGGTCACTTTGTCATATTTCAACTTGCACTTGAGAATAGCTAAAATCACGACTGTGTGAAGTAAATGAATAGCAATTTGCAGTTTAAGGCAGAATTTTTTTTCAAATGGTTGCATACGTAGTATGAATGTAATGAGTCCACAGTTGTACTTGTGAACTTATGTACTCACTCTCCCTTCTGAATAAGTCGAATCCATTTGCACCCAACAGACTCAGGTGATGAGTGGGCTGCAGCAGAGACTCGCATGTTGAGCCTGTGAGCACATGGAGACAGTAAGTTCAGGGATTGTGTCACTGGACCTGCTGGTGAGGTTAAAGTGAGTATACAGAGCTCATTTCTGAACTCTAGTGTCCTGAGTGCCAGATGAAGACACCCCTGAGGGGATCTTCCCTTGGTAACACCAGTTCAAGAACGGGAACTGTCAGTTCTAGCAGTGGCTTGTAGACCAGCAGCTAGCTGATGACACTGCTAGGCAAAGTTGAAGCTACTAGACTTCAAATAGGACTGTCAGCTGGCCTGGAGACAGCATCGGCTGTACTCAAAAGTCTCCAAACCACTTGTTGTACAAATACAAGTGCTGGTACGAGATGAGCAGCAAGTATTTGTACTTGCTCTGCCCAGCTATGTTGTGACAGGGCCCTGCCTCTGGTCACGTAGGTTCTGTGGAAGCACAGTATTGTTCCTTGGCATTTGGCAATTCATTGTGGCAGATTGAGGCCTTGCACCACGCTGTGCCAGCACTATTCTATCACTGGCAGCAGGATTTTGTAGGCAGCTCACCTGTCTACCTATCAGGAAGTTGTGGAGTCTGAATGGGGGTTATTGCTGCTGCACTACAAAATCTTACAAACTGTGTAACAGATAACTAAGTCATCCATTTCTGATGGACAAGAGATTATAGGAAATGTCAACATTCACAACAGGACAAGAGCTGTGCCATAGGTGTACAGTTTACATAGTGTATGTATTACACTAGGTTCCTGAAGAGGGGCAGCAGCCTTCTCAGTAGTTGCAGGGGTAACAGTCTGGATGATTGACTGATATGGCCTTGTCACGCTAACCAAAGCGGCCTTGCTGTTGTGGTACTGCGAACGGCTGAAAGCAAAGGGAAACTACAGCCGTAATTTTTCCTGAGGGCATGCAGTTTTACTGTATGATTAAATGATGATGGCATCCTCTTGGGTAAAATATTCCGGAGGTAAAATAGTCCCCCATTCAGATCTCTGGGCGGGGACTACTCAAGAGGACGTTGTTATCAAGAGAAAGAAAACTGGCGTCGGAGCGTGGAAGGTCAGATCCCTTAATCGGGCAGGTAGGTTAGAAAATTTAAGAAGGGAAATGAATAGGTTAAAGTTAGAGATAGTGGGAATTAGTGAAGTTTGGTGGCAGGAGGAACAAGACTATTGGTAAGGTGAATACCAGGTTATAAATACAAAATCAAATAGGGGTAATGTAGGAGTAGGTTTAATAATGAATAAAAAAATAGGAGTGCGGGTTAGCTACTACAAACAGCATAGTGAACGCATTATTGTGGCCAAGATAGACACTAAGCCCACGCCTACTACAGTAGTACAAGTTTATATGCCAACTAGCTCTGCAGATGAAGAAATTGATGAAATGTATGATGAGATAAAAGAAATTATGCAGGTAGTGAAGGGAGACGAAAATTTAATAGTCATGGGTGACTGGAATTCAACTGTAGGAAAAGGAAGAGAAGGAAACGTAGTAGGTGAATATGGATCGGGGGTAAGAAATGAAAGAGGAAGCCGCCTGGTAGAATTTTGCACAGAGCATAACTTAATCATAGCTAACACTTGGTTCAAGAATCATGAAAGAAGGTTGTATACATGGAAGAACCCTGGAAATACTAGAAGGTTTCAGATAGGTTACATAATGGTGAGACAGAGATTTAGGAACCACGTTTTAAATTGTAAGCCATTTCCAGGGGCAGATGTGGACTCTGACCACAATCTATTGGTTATGAACTGTAGATTAAAACTGAAGAAACTGCAAAAAGGTGGGAATTTAAGGAGATGGGACCTGGATAAACTGAAAGAACCAGAGGTTGTACAGAGTTTCAGGGAGAGCATAAGGGAACAATTGACTGGAATGGGGGAAAGAAATACAGTAGAACAAGAATGGGTAGCTTTGAGGGATGAAATAGTGAAGGCAGCAGAGGATCAAGTAGGTAAAAAGATGAGGGTTAGTAGAAAAACCTTGGGTAACAGAAGAGATACTGAATGTAATTGATGAAAGGAGAAAATATAAAACTGCAGTAAATGAAGCAGGCAAAAAGGAATACAAACATCTCAAAAATGAGATTGACATGATGTGCAAAATGGCTAAGCAGGGATGGCTAGAGGACAAATGTAAGGATGTAGAGGCTTATCTCACAAGGGTTAAGATAGATACTGCCTAGAGGAAAATTAAAGAGACCTTTGGAGAAAAGATAACCACTTGTATGAATATCAAGAGCTCAGATGGAAACCCAGTTCTAAGCAAAGAAGGGAAAGCAGAAAGGTGGAAGTAGTATATAGAGGGTCTATACGGGGGCGATGTCCTTGAGGACAATGTTATGGAAATGGAAGAGGATGTAGATGAAGATGAAATGGGAGATATGATACTGTGTGAAGAGTTTGACAGAGCACTGAAAGACCTGTGTTGAAACAAGGCCCTGGGAGTAGACAACATTCCATGGGAACTACTGACGGCCTTGGGAGAGCCAGTCCCAACAAAACTCTACCATCTGGTGAGCAAGATGTATGAGACAGGCGAAATACCCTCAGACTTCAAGAAGAATATAATAATTCCAATACCAAAGAAAGCAGGTGTTGAAAGATGTGAAAATTACCGAACTACCAGTTTAATAAGTCACAGCTGCAAAATACTAACGCGAATTCTTTACAGACGAATGGAAAAACTAGTAGAAGCCGACCTCGGGGAAGATCAGTTTGGATTCTGTAGAAATGTTGGAACACATGAGGCAATACTGACCTTACGACTTATCTTAGAAGAAAGATTAAGGAAAGGCAAACCTGCGTTTATAGCATTTGTAGACTTAGAGAAAGCTTTTGACAATGTTGACTGGAATACTCTCTCTCAAATTCTGAAGGTGGCAGGGATAAAATACAGGAAGCGAAAGGCTATTTACAATTTGTACAGAAACCAGATGGTAGTTATAAGAGTCGAGGGACATTAAAGGGAAGCAGTGGTTGGGAAGGGAGTGAGACAGGATTGTAGCCTCTCCCCAATGCTATGCAATCTGTATATTGAGCAAGCGGTAAAGGAAACAAAAGAAACGTTCGGAGTAGGCATTAAAATCCCTGGAGAAGAAATAAAAACATTGAGGTTCGCCGATGACATTGTAATTCTGTCAGAGACAGCAAAGGACTTGGAAGAGCAGTTGAACAGAATGTACAGTGTCTTGAAAGGAGGGCATATGATGAACATCAACAAAAGTAAAATGAGGATAATGGAATGTAGTTGAATTAAGTTGGGTGATGTTGAGGGAATTAGATTAGGAAATGAGACACTTAAAGTAGTAAAGGAGTTTTGCTATTTGGGGAGCAAAATAACTGATTATGGTCGAAGTAGAGAGGATATAAAATGTAGACTGGCAATGGCAAGGAAAGTGTTTCTGAAGAAGAGAAATTTGTTAACATCGAGTATAGATTTAAGTGTCAGGAAGTCGTTTCTGAAAGTACTTGTATGGAGTGTAGCCATGAATGGAAGTGAAACATGGACGATTAATAGTTTAGACAAGAAGAGAATAGAAGCTTTCGAAATGTGGTGCTACAGAAGAATGCTGAAGATTAGATGGGTAGATCAAATAACTAATGAGGAGGTATTGAATAGAATTGGGGAGAAGAGGAGTTTGTGGCACAACTTGACTAGAAGAAGGGATTGGTTGGTAGGACATGTTCTGAGGCATTAAAGGATCACCAATTTAGTACTGGAGGGCAGCATGGAAGGTAAAAACCGTAGAGGGAGACCAAGAGATGAATACACTAAGCAGATTCAGAAGGATGTAGGTTGCAGTAGGTACTGGGGAGATGAAGAGGCTTGCACAGGATAGAGTAGCATGAAGAGCTGCATCAAACCAGTCTCAGGACTGAAGACCACGACAACAACAACAACATGTATTACAGACAAGCAATCTGTTCTCCTGCAGTGAGTGGCCAATCTATTAGTATAAAGAAAAATTGTTCATGTGGCTATCAAATAAATTTCATGATACAATAAAAGTGAAGTTAAAAAGTTTTTAATGTGGTTCATAATGAATGCAATATATGAGAATGATCTCACAGACAATCAGTATATTTCTTCACCATGTTTCTTTCACCATATGATGTTTTGATTACAAAACCACCATGAAGGAATACTGCATCATTGAAGTCCTTCATCCTTCTTGCACAATAAAACAGTATAACCTATCTACCAAAAGAAAGTAACTGACATAACTTGATCTAAATATATCCACTTAACTGAAATCGAGTTTGTTTGTATCTTTATTTAACGAAGTGAAGAATTCATCCAGTGTAGTAGGGATTGTGGAGTGTAGCTAGGAAGGAACACTGAACTACTAACTTATATTGAATGTGACAGTTAATTTTCTGGAAGGGTTACCAAAATCAGATCAGAAACTACTGAAGGAAAAGCCATCTTTAAATCTCTGCTGATCTGGAAAATCTGTTAATTCACAAACCAGACTCAAAGGTGCAATCTAATTTTAACACCTAAAATAAAGTTCATCTTGGCAGTGACAAATCTTAAGAGCAACAAAAGGAAACACTGCAGAAAACTCTCCAGAAATATTTAGCCCAGTGTAAGACAGGAGCTCAGGTAATAAGACAGGAGCTCAGGTAACCCTGACCCAGGTACCAGCCCAGATGCAGGCTACTTAGCATTGGAAAATGCATAAAGCAATAATGATGCAGCACTCAGATCAGCATGTAGAAAGCACATCTGCAGCAAGCAAAGGGTTAATCCAACAGATGTCTGAAAGATACTAGAGATTCCTGCAGATAATGTCAGTTTCAGTCACAATATTTAGGATGACCAGTGACTGATAATTTTGCTTCATGAAATTAGTCAGGCATATTCCTACTCTATAATTTACAATATAATGTACTAGTTTTAATCCATCCTCACATGGGACATAAAAGCTGTGGTGGACATGGAGCTGTACGAGTTTTGTGATGCCACTTGCTGTTATTTCACATAGAGGAGGCATTGCCATGTGTGAAATGTGAAATAAATTCTGCAATATTTCAATTTCTTGGCTTGGGGGAGGGGGCCAAACAGCAAAGTCATTAGTCCCATCAGATTAGGGAAGGATGGGGAAGGAAGTCAGCTGTGCCCTTTCAAAGGAACCATCCCCGCATTTGCCTGAAGCGATTTAGGGAAATAACAGAAAATCTAAATCAGAATGGCCTGCAAAGGTTTGAATCATTGTCCTCCCAAATGCGAGTCCAGCGTGCTAACCATTGCACCACCTCGCTCTGTGTGATATTTCAGCAATGGCTACCAGAAGCTCCAATGTTAGGTGCATCGCGAAACCCTTTAGGCAGATAGCATTCAGGATCAGAAAGAAAGCTAGTGTGGACAAGGCTGACTGCAACCATCTGCAAGTTGTGGCTCGTATCAGCACCAGCTATGCCTATCACTTGGGTTCCAAGACCATCCTCACTTGATACAGGCAGTTAGCAGATGTGGTGCAGGTAGCTGGCCTTGCAAATGGGGTACAGGTGGAGCTCACAATTTGCAGCATTGTTCCCAGAGTCGAGCACGGTCCTTTGGTTTGGAGCCTTGTGGACAATCTCAATCAAAAGCTTCATTGACTCTGTAATGGTCTTGGCTGAAGATTTCCAAGCCTACATTATCAGTGGAAAATTGTAGGACTCCCCTCGACAGATCAGAGGGCACTATACAAAGGAAGCAGCTACTTGGGTAGCAGAGTATTTGTGGAGTGGAGAACACCTGGGAGTCTTTTAGGCTAGGTGGTAGGCTGAGGTTCTCAGATGAACACTCACCAGGTGACTCGCAGATAGTGAAATTGAAGCTCGTTAAGAGTAGAAACACTTTGTCAAAATTTTATCAGTAAATTTTCAGAGCAGTCATAACAAAGTTTCCGAATTCACTGCCCTACCTACAGGAAACGTCTCATGCTCAAATTATTCTTGGACCTAAGAGCTGGCTGAAATCTGAAGTAGGAAGCTCAGTGATATTTAGCAATTCATGGAACATATTTCAAAAAGACAGATTAGACACCATAAGAGGGTGTTTTCATCATGTGTGCATTGCAGTTGACAAAAATATTGTCTCTACTGAGGATGAGTTTGAGTGTGACAGTGAAGTTATTATTGGGTCACATATAGCAGGTCTAGGTGAAATCAACTTAACTGTTCGATGTTTGTACTGGCCACCTGATTCCACTGTTGTGGTTTTACAGTTATTGATAGAAAATCTATGGTCGGTAGTATGAAAATACTCAGATGATGCAATATTAGCTAGAGGCAATTTTAACCTACCAAGTACAGACTCAGACGTCTATGGATTCACTGCAGGGGGTACAGATAGTCTTGCAAAGTTCTTTTGAATATATTTCCCAAAAACTGTCTTGAGCAGCTAGTTTGACAGCCCACATGCAATGGAAATATTTTAGACCTCATAGCTACAAACAGGCCAGACCTAATCATTGGCTTCAGTTTAAAGAAAGGAGATTAGTTACCATGATGTTTTCATAGTTACTTTGGTTACTAAAGTTAACAAATCAATCAAGAAGTCTAGGACAACATTTCTGCTATGAAGAGTAGATAGACAGTTGTTAGCATCCCATTTTGATAATGAATTGACAACATTTACTTCCAGTACTATGGACTGAAACAACCAGAGCTTGTAGAGAGTTTCAGAGAAAGCATTAGGGAACGATTGACAAGAATAGGGGAAAGAGATACAGTAGCAGAAGAATGGGTAGCTTTGAGAGATGAAATAGTGAAGGCAGCAGCAAATCAAGTAGGTAAAAAGACGAGGACTAGTAGAAATCAATGGGTAACAGAAGAGATCAGGAATATAATTGATGAAAGGATAAAATATAAAAATGCTTTAAATGAAGCAGGCAAAAAGGAATACAATAGTCTCAAAAATGATAGTGACAGGGAGTGCAAAATGGCTAAGAGGGACAGTTAGAGGACAAATGCAAGGGCATAGAAGCATGTATCACTAATGGTAAGGTAGATAATGCCTATAGGAAAATTAACGAAACCTTTGGCGAAAAGAGAACCACCCGTATAAATATCAAACCAGTCCTTAGCAAAGAAGGGAAAGCAGAAAAAATACAGTGTGAGTTAGGAGAAAAGGTACAAGCTTTGAGATGCGATAGTATTAATGATTCTGAACAAAAAACTTCATGTGGACTTATGCCCTATTGCGAATGGTTTCCAAGATAGAAGACATTTAATATCACTTTTGTACATTTTCTTTAATAACTCGAAAACCCCACACTCCAATGAAAACGTGTCTCAGTACACACTTAAACTAAATTAAATTTGCTACAAAAAAGGTCCTATTTATTTTTTGTCTAGGACTACCAGTTTGCATGAAGAGATCGTGAGAATATTGAAAGTCTTGCTTGATGTGTGAGTGCTGTAACTTACGTACTTTTTGTAGGCCAGTTTCGGGTAGTTTCCTGACTTGATTGACCACAAGCGTCCTGTATCAAAATGTTCATCTCAACTTCCTGTATTCTACTGTGGTACGTTGTAAACAATGACAATGAATAATACAGAAAATAAACAGAAATGTATATTAAAAGTGTTTTATCTCGGAAACCATTCAGAAATGGGCATATGTCCACATCAAGTTTTTTGTTCAGAATCACTAGTGCTATCACCCATCAAAACACATACCTTTTCTCCTGACTCACCCTGTATTGGGTCTATACAAGGGCAAAGTACTTGAGAGCAATATTGTGGTAATGGAAGAGGACGTAGATGAAGATGAAATGTGAGATATGATACCACCTGAAGAATTTGACAGAGCACTGAAAGACCTAAGTCAAAACAAGGTCCCAGAAGTAGACAACATTCCATTAGAACTACTAATAGCCTAGGGAGAGCCAGCCATGACAAAACTCTTCCATCTGGTGAGCAAGATGTATGAGACAGGCAAAATACCCTAATATAACAATTACAATCCCAAAGAAAGCAGGTGCTGACAGGTGTGAAAATTACCGAACTATCAGTTTAATAAGCCATGACTGCAAGATATTAACAAGACTTGTTTACAGATGAACGGAAAAAACTGGTACAAGCCAACCTTGGCAAAAACATCAATTTGGATTCCATAGAAATGTTGGAACAAGCAAGGCAATACTGGCCCTACGACTTATCTTAGAAGGTAGATTAAGGAAAGGCAAACCAATGTTTCTAGCATTTGCAGGCTTGGAGAAAGCTTTTGAGCTTTTGACAATGTCAACTGGAATACTTTCTTTCAAATTCTGAAGGTGGCAGGTATAAAATACAGGGAGCAAAAGGCTATTTACAGTTTGTAGAGAAACTAGATGGCAGTTACACGAGTCAAGGGGTACAAAATGGAAGCAGTGGTTGAGAAGGGAGTGAGACAGGGTTGAAGCCTATCTCCGATGTTATTCAATGTGGATATTGAGCAAGCAGTGAAGGAAACAAAAGAAAAATTTGGAGTAGGAATTAAAACTCATGGAGAAGAAATAAAACTTTGAGTTTTGCTGATGACACTGTAATTCTGCCGGAGACAACAAAGGACCTGCAAGACCAGCTGAATGGAATGGACAGTGTCTTGAAGGAGGATATAAGATGAACATCAACAAAAGCAAAATGAGGATAATGGAATGTAGTCAAATTAAATCAGGTGAGTCTGAAGGAATTAGATTAGGGAATGAGAGACTTAAGGTAGTAAATGAGTTTTCCTGTTTGGGAAGCAAAATAACTGATAACTGTCAAAGTAGGGAGATATAAAATGTAGAGTGGCTATGGCAAGGAAAGTGTTTCTGCAGAAGAGAAATTTATTAACATCGAGTATAGATTTAAATGTCAGGAAGTCTTTTTTGAAAGTATTTGTATGGAGTGTAACCACGTAAGGAAGTGAAATATGGACTTTAACGTAATTTAGACAAGAAGAGAATAGAAGCTTTTGAAATGTGGCACTACAGAAAAATGCTGAAGATTTTATGGTTAGATCATGCAATTAAAGAGGAGGTACTGAACAGAACTGGGGAGAAGAGGAATTTGTGGCACAACTTGACTAGAAGAAGGGATCGGTTTGTAGGACATGTTCTGAGGCATCAAGGGCTTACCAATTTAGCATTGGAGGGAAGCTTGGAGGGTAAAAATCATAGAGGGAGACCAAGAGATGACCACACTAAGCAGATTCAGAAGGATGTAGGTTGCAGTAGTTATTCAGAGATGAAGAGGCTTGCACAGGTAGAGTAACATGGAGACCTGCATCAAACCAGTCTCTGGACTGATGACCACAACAGCAACAACTATGGACATAGAGGAATTATGGGCAAATTTTAAACAGATTGTAAATCATACTCCGGAGAAGAATGTGCCACATAAATGGATTAAGGATTAGAAAGACGCACCATGGTTTAACAACAAAATTAGAAAAATGCTGAGGAAGCAAAGGCTGTTCCTCTCTCAGTTCAAAAGAGAATGCCTAAATAATGACAGGCAAAAGTTAACAGAAATTTGTTTGTTTGTAAAAAAAAATTGATGCATAAAGCTTACAACAACTTCCACCATCATACGTTAGCAGTAGATCTTGCTGAGAAACAGAGAAAATTCTGGTCCTGCATAAAATCACAAAGTGGGTCTAAGGTTTCTGTTCTGTCACTTGTTGACCAGTCTGGTGTGGCAGTAGACGATAGCAAAAGTAAAGCCAAAGTTTTAAATTTCACACTCAAGAAATAATTCACGTAGGAGATCATACAAACATGCCATTGCTTCACCATCACACAGACTCCCGTAGGGAGGACATAGTAATAAGTAACACTGGCATAGAGAAACAAATGAAAGTGTTTGAACCAACTGTAAGGCACAGCCAGGAGAATATACCGATTTAGATCACAGTTTAGTAATAATGAAGAGTAGGCTGAAGTTTAAGAAACTAGTCAGGAAGAATAAATGCCCAAAGAAATGGAAGGGGATACTGAATTACTAAGGAATGAAGTGATAGGTTTGAAGTTCTCTGAGGCTATAGATACTGCAATAATGAACAACTCAGTAGGCATTTCAGTTGAAGAAGAATGGACGTCTCTAAAAAGAGCAATCACAGAAGTTGGAATGAAAAACATAGATACAAGAAAGGTAATCGCAAAGAAATCAGTGGTAACAGAAGAAATACTTCAGCTGATTGATGAAAGAAGGAAGTACAAAAAATATTAAGAGAAATTCAGAAATATAGAAATTAATAAGAAGTTCAGGGAAAACTAAGGCGAAATGGGTACATGAAAAATGTGAAGGAATGATAAAGAAATGATTACCGGAAGGACTGACTTTGCTCATAGTCTTTGGTGAAATTAAAAGCAAAAGCCTTAACGTAAAGAGTGAAATGGGAATTCCACTGTAAATGCAGAGGAGAGTGCAGACCAGTGGAAAGAGTACAGTGAAGTCACTAGGTCCTGATAGAATTCCTATTTGGTTTTACAAAGAGTAATCTACAACACTGGGCCCCTTCCTTAGCTTGCATTTATTGTGAGTCTCTCTCCCAGTGCAAAGAGCCAAGCGTCTGGAAAAAAGCAACAGGTGACTCTTGTACAGAAGAAGTGTAAAAGAATGAACTGCCAAAATTGTAGTCCATGTCTTTAACACTGGTTTTCTGCAGAACCTTTAAACCTATTCTCAGTTACAATATATAATTAATTCCCTTGAGAGAGGAAAGCTTCTTCCACAAATCAGCACAGTTTTAGAAAGCACCCCTCTTGCAAAACTCAGCTTGCCCTTTTCTCACATGAGATCCTGTGAACCATGGATGAAGGGCAACAAGTGGTTTATGTAAAGTAGGTAAGTGAGTGGCTCAAAGACTTACTAAGTAACATAACCAGTGTTACGGTATATTGATAATTTTTACTTATGGACTGTCTGACAGCAACTGAATAAAACACAATTTTAGTGCCATATGCGTTTCGCCTTTATTTTCTGCAAGGCATCATCAGTGGCCTGGAATATGTACATATGTTCGCTATTTAATTTACATTTTTGTCACTGTGCCTATAGGTTATAAACAGTTCTGGTGGTTGGTATTTCCTATTAAGTAGTAATGTTTTGAATTGTACTTACAGGTTGCATGGACAATTTCTTACATATTACGCTCCTGTTGCATTTTATGTGTTATTCTTCTTCTTATGAACGCCACATTCGACAGCGCTGTGAACTGAACGCTTGTTTTAATGCAATGATTTGGTTTCTGTTGCCGACTGTCAAATGTTTTTGCCAAAGATCGAATGTAATTGCCAACCCTATGAGTGTAACTATTGAAGTATCTGTGGTCTGTTCGTGTATGCATATGTGTGTATGTTTCTGTGTGTGTGTATCTGTGTGTTTTGGTGTGATATATATTTTTTTGTGCTGTGTGTGTGTGTGTGTGTGTGTGTGTGTGTCCGTCTAGATGGTGTGGGGAAGAGTCTTTTGGTTTTATGTTATCATTTCCTTTACTAAGTGTAGTAGGGAGCCTGTGCTGATGTGCGTTTGTTCATTTATCACGTTTGTTTTCTGCTATGGTTTTCTGGATGTAGAAATTTTCTTGCATTTGTATAAGATGTTTGTCATGGTTGCTTATTCTCATTATTTTCATTTCTTGTTCCATGTTTGTAGGATGATGGTTATAGTATTTTAAATGCTCTGCAAATGTGGAATGGTTTGTTTTATACTTCCAACATCTGATATGTTCTTTGTATCTTGTTTCAAAATTCCTGTGTGTCATGCCTATGTATACTGCATCACAACTTTGACATTCAAGTTTATATATTCCTGATTGTTGGAATTTGTCCCTCGTGGTAGCTGGCTGGCTTAGGTGTGATTGAAGGGTTTGCCCAGGCTTATATGCTATTTTGAAACCCTGTCTCTTTAGGATGTTTGCAACTCTGTGTGTTGGTTTATGTGTGTAGGTCATGGTGTTCCATCTGGTTCTTTTCTGTGTGGCGTTGTCCTTGTGTGTGTTTGTTGAGTGTGTTTGTAAGTTTTCAGCTTGTGAGTTCATTTGTATTCTGGGAATGTTGTGTTTGTTTTGTATTTGTGTTTTTATTTTTTGATTGAGCCTGTGTACCACATGTGTGTCATACCCGTTGTTCCTAGCTATTTGTATGATTGTACTCATTTCTTGTTCATAGTTTCTCTTGCTGAGTGGGATTCTGTTTAATCTATGTAACATGTGTCTTTGTGTTGCAAGTTTTTGGCTGTGGGGTTGGTTGGATGTGGAATGTATTATTGTGTCTGTGGCTGTTGGTTTTCTAAAGATGTTAAATGTATGTTTGCCATTTTCTTTTTTAATTGTACTGTCAAGAAAATTATTTGATTTTCTTTTTCTTTTTCAAGTGTGAATTTTATGTTCTGATGAGCTTTGTTTATTTCTGAATGGAGTTCATCTATTTTTTCACTTGGCTCATCTACCAGACAAATAATGTCATCCACATATCTGTACCAATATATGATTTTGAAACTTTCATTTGTGGTTATCTTTTCAAATATCTGATTTTCTAGGTGACTGATGAAAATGTTTGCTAGTGTTCCCGATATTGGGGATCCCATAGGCAGTCCATCAGTTTGTAGATAATATTCTTTCTCAAACTGAAAGTAGTTTTGTTCAGTTGTCAGTCTGAGCATATCTGTTATTTCCTTTATTGCGTCTGTGGTGAGGTTGCTGTGGGATAAGAGATTTTGTTGTATGATTTCTATTGTTTCTGTGATGGGGAAGGAGGTATACATACTTTCTATATCGAATGAAATCAGAGATGCTGTGTGTGGTACCTGTATGTTCTGTATGTTTTCTATTAGGTTTCCTGTGTTTATCACTGTTCTGTTGTTTTCTACTTTATAGTGTTTTGTAACTAACTTTTGGAGGTGTTTGGCTATGCGGTATGTTGGGGCTTTCTTGAAGTTGACAACAGCTCTCATTGGCATTCCGTCTTTATGTACTTTTGGTTGAATGCGGAGTATTGGTGCTTGTGGGTTTTTCTGTGTTAAGTAGTATTTCTGTTTGTCTGTGAGTGTGTGTTCAATGTTTTTCAGTGTTCGTTTCACATTTGCCTGGAATCGTGTAGTTGGATCTGACCAGTTTTTGTATGGCATTGGTGTTTATGTATTCCTCGGTTTTTGCGATGTATTGCTCTTTATCCATGAATACTGTTACATTTCCCTTGTCTGCTCTTGTTATTAAAATGTTATCGTTTGTTAACTTTTGTTTTAACCTTTTCATAGTGGCACTAAAATTGTGTTTTATTCAGTTGCTGTCAGACGGCCCATAAGTAAAAATTATCAATATACCGTAATATTACATGCAACTGAGGAAGACAGGACTACAAAAAGGTGAAGATAACCAGCGTGTTGTCCTCGACGGCAAGTGTTCATCAGAGACAAGAGTATTGTCAAGAGTGCCTCAGGGAAGTGCGATAGGACCACTATTATTTTATATATACATAAATGATCTGATGGACAGGGTAAGCAACAGTCTGTGGCTGTTTGCTGATGATGCTGCAGTGTGTGGGAAGGTGTCACTGTTGAGTGACTGTAGGAGGAAACAAGATGACTTAGACAAAAACTCTAGTTTGTCTGATAAATGGTAGCCACCTCTAAATGTAGTAAATATAAGTTACTGAAGATGAGTAGGAAAAAGAAACCCATAATGTTTGAATACGATATCTGTAGTATGATACTTGACACAGTCACAACGATTAAGTATCTCGTCATAACATTGCAAAGCAATATGAAATGGAATTAAAATGTAAGGGCTGTAGTAGGGAGGACGAGTAGTAGACTTCGACTTATTAGGAGAATTTTAAGAAAGTGTGGTTCATCTATAAAGGAGATCGCACATAGAACACTAGCGCAACCAATTGTTGTGTACTGTTTCAGTGTTTGGGATCAGCAACAAGTTGGATTAAAGAAAGACCTAAAGCAATTCAGAGGTGTGCTGCTGGATTTGTCACTGTTAGGTTTGAACAACATGCAAATATTACAGAGATGCTTTGGGGAGCCAAATGGGAATCACTACAGGGAATGCAACATTCTTTTCAAAGAGCACTATTGAGAAAATTTAAAGACCGGGCATTTGAGGTTGGCTGCAGAGTGGTTCTACTGCCACCAACATACATTTCATGTGAGGACCATGAAGATAAATTAGAGAGATTAAGGCTAGTATGGAGGCTTATAGTCAGTCATTTTTCACTTGCTCTTTTTGCGAGTAGAACAGAAAAGGAAATGACCCTTGGACTGTCTCCCCGGAGGGTGAAATGGGACATCAGAATGATAGTAGATTTGTTCAATTAATTTCTTTTTCTCCCCTTGGCCACAGTACATCAGGAGCAACTGGATGGAGGTGTCGGTTTGCCTCTTATGTGAAACATTAGATGCCCAGCATTACTGGCAGCACAAAGAGTGGGGCCAAGTGCGGTGTCACTCAAATGCCACTGCCAGCGATGTCTCTGGCTGCAATCATGACAACAGCACAGCGGCACATCTGATGGTGGCCTTGAACATCAACAAGTGGGCAGCTCCCTCATGACTCAGGGCAGGCTGCCCTGTCCCATGTTCAAACAATTGACCCCCATACTGGATTCCAGGATGTCACTCTGAGAGTCGCAGGCTCATGTTGTAGGCTGTGATACTGAGGCAGTAATCATCTAGTATACAAATGGCTGAGTACTTATACACTACAGACTATGTTCATTTAGGGCTTAAGGCACGTACTCTAATCACTTCCATGGTGGCAAGTGAGGAAAGGCTTCAATCCTTCCACTAGCGTGTTGCACTGTCGGCTGTTGCGTCTCGTCACAACACAATGCCAGTCAGTCATATTTTGCTTTCCAATGCATAACGCTCTCACCCGCCTATGGCTGGTTCTGTTACAATGCACTTCCACTCTAGCATATTTTTTGGCCCAGTACAGTCAAACACTACATTGCCCTCCTTTTTATCAAGACCCAGTCCCTCGAGTCAACTATATTAGATTATCCTTTATACTAAGTTCCTCGTAATAGGCCCCTCTGCCCCTATTTTGCCTCTTAACAATTATTCTAATCAATAGTGATTGTTGTGTAGAGCACAAGAGCACTTGAATACCCTAAGTTTTTACACCTTGCAGGTTTATTGGTTATTTTTCTTTGAATGCTGTTAAACATAATGTATATACAGTAGCCTGAAATACACAGCACTAAATCCACCATGCTGTGCTACATTGCTCCTCTAGACTCTGTGAAACTGAGCATCAGGGTCGTGACCACACCTTCACCCGTGTACATTTTAAGTAGCATCTGCACATATGCAACTGGTGCGACGTAATTGCCTTACGGGCCAAATATATACCAATTTGATAAAAAATTGTGCAGTTCATGGCATGCACTGCTAGTCCGTTCCACTCGATTACAAGTTTATGTCAATGCCATCAGGTGGAAGCAAACTGCAGCAGACTTATCCATGTTTGCTTGTCATAAATCCCACTAGGTAGTAGCACACTCCACAGATAATGCAATTCACTCACTATATAGTAAAATAAGGTCTGACATCAGTATATGTTACAGTTTTATTCATAGAAAAACCTGTTTTGTGGAATTCTGAATGAGATGTAGTGTATTAAGTTTTGGATTTAATCATACAGTAATCCAATTGAGGCAGTAAGAACAATAAAGCACATCCTCAGTAATTATGGGACTGTAGCACTTATTCAAGCTCCTAGCACCTGTTGATCTTATGGTGTGTAAGGTTTATCTATACTGTAGACCTACATTGTATGTATATCTCGACATTCAAGAAAAGCTGTCTCATTGGTTTCTCTAATATTCATTTGAATATGGGAGGTTGCAGACGATGTGCTTTTGGCCCTTATGGGTTCAGGGCCTCATTTGTATTCTATTCAAGTGACCTTGTTGGTAGATAGTACAACTGGAATTTAATAATTTCCACAAATGGCAGTTTGCGTTTGGAGTTGGTTGTTTATTGCGCAGGAATCAGCCTTCCTGTGCAGTGTCAGCATAAACTCTGTTGAACCTATACTGACCACTAACAGAAAAGAAAATTACCAGGATAAGTTAGTCGCAAAGGAAGTAGAGCCTTCCAGACCAGACCTGTTGCCTGAGACAGTGATGAAATCAAATAAGCATGTCTACAAGTGAAGATTTAATGAAGCATAAGTTGTCGTGTGGTTGCAATGTAAGAATGCCTGATTTTCAGACCGAAAATTAATTCGTTAATTAATACATGTATTAGGAATCTTGCACATTTGTCTGAAAAAATAAAAAGCCATGTAAACTCCCATTTACACAAAAATGTGAAACAGGGAGTAATGAAAGCTGAAACATTATTTTATTCTTGCCATAAACTGAACTTAGTTATATACAAAACAGTATTCCACAAAAACAATTCCTCCTTTTTTCAGACAAGTTATGCATATTATTATTATTATTATTATTATTATTATTATTATTGACAGTGGCTGAAGCTGTATAAATATTTTGATAAGCAAACTGTTATACAGCAGATGCTATTAATTTCACGCTCTCATATTTACCTGAATTTAAAAATTTGTGAACACTCAGAATGTATTCCTATGAGCCACCACTGATTCTAACAATTAGTTCTCTTAACCCTATCACTTAATCTTACAAATTTTCACACTGGTCCACTCCTTAACTCAAACACCATGGAACTTATTTCATTACAACAGTTCTTGCACAATCATTTCTAACTATCTATTCCCAATTTACAAACTAAAATGAATCAATTATTCTTAATACTACCCCACTGTGCATTCAGCTTCCTTCTGCTGCAAAAGCTCGGAGCATCCAGTCAACGGGAATCTGAAAGACTGTTAGTGACGAAGCAAGTTGGGATATTTTTTCTTCCCCTCTTGTTTTGCCATCTGCCTACTTAAATTCGTTTTACATTTTTTAAATAATTACCATTAACATACATGAGTATAATCTGTATTTTCATAACAAAGAAAGATTGACCCTCAGTTTTAAAGAATATAACACCAGACCTAATTTTGTGCTTAGTTTTATGTATGTAATTGATTTTCTAATTTATTTTGATTATTCTTAGTCTCTTTCATTACAGGATGAAATCAGTAATTGTTTCGTAACTTAAATTCTATTGTTGAAATAAACAAATATAAATTCTGTACTAACATTTGGAAAACAAAATACTAGTAATCTTAAAGTGTTTATTTGGCTCTATTCAAAAACATGTTAGCACAGCCAGCCCTTTATTAATTCCAAAGTAATTAACAGTTTTGTCAAAGTATTGTTTGCATAACTATATATTTTAATTTCATCATTTAAACAAATAATTCGGCCTAAAACTTGTAGTAGAAGAAACTGTGAAAAGGAACAAATGTTTCAATGTATTCAGTTAATTTAATGAGTTAAGTTTTAATTGTAATTTCTGTAAATTAAACTTCAAACAATGTATAGTTTCAGCACCTATTATTGTGATGATATATAAGGGCCCAGTTTTTGGTCATGAGTCAGTCAGTCCACGGCTGACTTTCAGACAAGGGACCTGTGTTGGTTAGAAGAATAACAATGCTCAACTTAACAGTGTAGTAAGTGTTACGCAATTAGGCCATGTGTTAAAACAGTGACAGTGTCTGCTCCATATGTACATTTCTATTCTTCATTAACTGTGAATTTTTTGGTTACGCTTTTACTGCTCATAGATGTTCAACAGTAAACTACTGTAGCATTATGTGGATGGTTCGCCTGTTAACTATTAATGAGGCTTATAGGAAGTTAGAACAATAGTGCACTGGCCATAAATAACTGTATATTATTGGGGGTTGTGTTAAAGTGAAAGTAAAAGACTATGAAACGCAACTGTGCATCTGACGGCTACATCATTTACAGAAGACAGTAGTGCACAGCCACCCCCTATTTTTTCAGCCAGTACGTCAACACTGAGGACAACAAACAAAGAAACAACGTAGGTGAACTGCTACATGTTGGTCTGAGGTCAGTCCTTTGCTTTGTCTTCTACAAACCAAAACAAGTACTACACTCAGCAGAATAAGTGTCGCTGCAGCGGTTGTTATGGCAATAGTTGATGTCTCTTTCTGGTAATGAATTCTCCAATATGAATTTACATGCTGAAACGCGACTGGGTTTCCAGAGAGGCCGTCCCTCCTGCTGAAAATAAGCATATTTATAGACTGCATTAATTCCAGGCCTAGATTTAAGATGGTTAGATTTCTGATAGGCAGCACTTCCATAGGCTCCTGTGGCCAACACAAACGTGGCTGCAAAATATTCAGATGAGTTATCCCCGAAATTGTGGCAGGCAGACGGAAAGTAGGCCCCATTATCTCTCACATTGTTCCATTTAATAACAAACTACTGCTGTTTAATTCTAGCCTCTTTGCTGACATAAGCTTCCCCTGCTCTAGCCACTACTACTATACTGTTGAAGGCAGAGTGCGACCAATGTGCCTCGAGCTGCTCAGTTTGTAGTTCAAAAAATGGCTCTGAGCACTATGGGACTCAACTGCTGTGGTCATTAGTCCCCTAGAACTTAGAACTACTTAAACCTAACTAACCTAAGGACATCACACACATCCATGCCCGAGGCAGGATTCGAACCTGCGACCGTAGCAGTTACATGGTTCCGGACTGCGCGCCTAGAACCGCGAGACCACCGCGGCCATCTCAGTTTGTAGTTTCTTGATATTCTGATTAACTGCCTCTTCTACACCTCTGGCATACCCCATTACTTCTCCAGTCAGTTGGTGTATAGTCCTGTGTTACTCAGTACATCCTTCTCTAAACTCCACCTACAGTCAGGAATACTATTACATTCCTCCTCCTTTAATTCATTGCTGCTCCACAACTGCTTGTACTAATTACACTAGATTTATACCTAACCTAAAGAAAATATTAACTGATTATTTCCTAGGCCTCAATCCAGACGGGTTCCTTGTTACCATCTCATTCACAACCTCTTGTTTACCTTCTGATACCTTTCTCCTCATTCTCCCTTTCTGGTCTGCATCTCCCATCCCTGGAATAACTTCTGGGCTCACTTGAAAAGGATTAATCCACCTTACAGGCACAATTATCATTCTCGTTGGCAATTGAATCTTCACATTTACTGGCAACGTACCTGCACCAGTTGGTATAGCCCCTGATACTTTGAAAAAAAAAAATAAAAAAAAAAACTTTGTCTTTCCCTTCAGCATACACAAGGTTGATAGCATCACCCATTGACCAATCTTATACTGTGACATTCTTGATGTACAGCCCACTGCTTCTCCCTGTTTCTCCAGTGCTTGTGTATTTGCCCTCAGTACTCTATTCCAGATTTCCCTAATCACTCTAGCAAATTCCTTAACAGTCTCTCCAGTCTTCCACTTCTTCACTTTCAATATGTCGAATGGAATGGTGATGGCATTTTATGACTATAAACTACTTCATAAGGCGATATTCCTGTATTCGTATGCTGCTTTGAGTAGGAGGCAGAGACAAAATACTTCAAATAGACATCCCAGTTGGTGTGATGTGAGTCAACATGGTAGACAAGCATCTTCCTGATTGTCTATGCAGTCTTTCAGTTCTTCCCTTAGCTTGTGGAAGGAAAGAACTCACCCTTAGCTTCTTCACATTCAATAACTTCACAATTCCTTGAATAGATCTGAAATAAAGTTCGTTCCCTGGTCTGTTGTTATTGTTTCCGGCACACCAAACGTCAATATCCAATTAATCACAAGTGCTTGTGCCACTGTTTCTGCCTGCTGGTTTGACACTGCAACCATGTCCACATATTGTGAGAAATGATGTATGATTGTGAGTACATACTTATTCCTTGCAGGTGTTTTACTGACTGGACCTAAAACATGAATCACTAGAAATTTGAATGGTGCTAAGACTTCAGGTGACTTCTGCAATGGTACTCTTTTTCGATACAAATCTGCTCCCTGTGCGCACTGTATGCAATTCCACACATGCTGGTTTACATCTGTCTGCCTATTCCTACAACAATACCTTTCCACTACCCTTCTGTTGGTAGATTTACAACCTGCATGCCCCACTGATATATGACCATGAGCTTCTTGCAGAACTTCATTTCTTAGCTTCTCTTTAACTACTGTCTGCATTCTCAACTTGGTTTCTCTGCATGGTAACCCATCCTGCATAAAAAATTGTGGCTCCTTAAAAGACTGCTTACGTTCATCATCTGCTCTCTGTGCAGATTGCCCCCAATACGTAATACGTTATTTTTCTACTTAAGCCATCCACATTTCATGGGGTCAAAATCCAATTCACTTAGTCTTACTGCCCATTGTGCCAACCTATTGGAAGGATCCTTTAACCCCAACAATCCTTTTAATGCCACATGATCTGTTATTATTCTAAACTGTTTACCATAAACATAACATTTGAAATATGTGATTCCATAAATAGGTCTTTACATCTCTTTCTCTGTTGTGGAATAATTTCTTTCTTCAGAACTTAGTTGCATCAATGCATAAGCTTCTACCTCTTGAGACAACACACAGCAAAGTGCATAGTTTGATGCATTGCCTGATAACACAAATTCTCTATTAAAATCTGGAAATACCAATACTGCACTCAATATCTTCTTTTAGCTCCTCAAAAGTATGCTGGCACTCTTCTGACCACACACATTTAGTACCCCTTTTCGACCAATTGTGTCAACGGTCTGGCAATATCCACAAATCATTTTACCAACCGGCAGTAATAGTTTGCGAGTCCCAAGAATGATTGCAACTCATTTACAGATTCCAGTACAGAAAATTCATCTACAGATCTAATTAATCTTGAGCCTGAGACATGACCTAGGTATGCTACATCTTCCATCACAAAATTAAACTTTTAACCTTAGTAATACTTCCCTTAATCGCTGCATATGCTGTTCCATATCACTCCCATAGACGATTATCTCATCCAGATACACTAAGCACTGCCATGGTTTCAAACCTCTGAGTATTCCATCCAACACCCTCTGAAACGTTGCAGGTGCATTTTTTAATCTGAATGGCATTCCTCTGAGTTGGTAGTGTCCCCAGAGCGCCAAACATGCTGTTTTTTGTCAAGCCTGCAGTGCATCCTCTACTC